>NC_142766.1:20716456-20881456 GCF_054948205.1 Urtica dioica subsp. dioica
TAAAAAAAAATGTTGATGCTATATTTTGTAATAATAGTAAAAATCAAATAAAATGCTCACAATTTTTTCTCCGTAAACCTTTTTTTTTTCGCTGACTTGGAAAAACTGGGTCGTTCATCTCTGATTGAGCAAGCTTCCTACTTCAGCTCGGAGAATGGTGGACTTTTTCTTTTCGTTTTTTTTTTTCTTATTTCTTTTCTTCCCTTCTGGCTATATTTCAGACTCTATAAAAGTTTAGGATATCAATTATGAGACGGTAACCAATTGTTGAGACTTGAGAGTTGTATTAATATATATAGTGCTTGGAGTATGAATAAATTTTTTACGTTGTTTAATAGATTGTGCAGTTGTAGATTTTACAATTATAGGGAATAATTATATTATTACCTCTTTACAATGGCAGTTGTGATATTTCGCCATTTGTTATCTTGAATCGTGATATTTTTCATTTAAAGTTTTAAACATTAATATTTTTTCAAATTTGGTCCTTCCCTATTTTTCAGGCATTCTATCTGTTAATGTGTACATGTTAATCATGTGAAAGGACAAACTCGTAATCTTACAAATAAGTTCAAAATAAATGAAAATATAATTCATAAAAGTAAAAAAAAAAAAATGGAAATTGAAAACAAAATATAATTAGCATTTTTTTTTCTTGAGAAGAAGAAAAAAAAAATTAGACTCCGGTTGACGCAAATTTGCTCTTTCCACCAAAATCTAATAAATTTTACAAACACAAACCAATATGTTTCTTTAACCAACATGAAGTCCTTTTTTTTTGTTGATTAATGCCAATGTGGACGATATTAATTAAAGATATGGCTCAAGGTATAGGGCTTGCGTTCTAACTTATTTAGGTTATTTTCTTACTTATAAGCTAATTAAGTTATAATTATAATATATGAAGTTAAAAGTGATCATAGGTATAAATCTCCTAAATTTTGACTATCTTGATATTTCTTTATAAATTTCTATTTTGAGTCATCACATATGCATGTTGATCTCTTAGTCTTAGCTGGAGGACATTCATGAATTAATATGGCTGGACGTCAATGATGGCAAAAAGAGACTAAAGTGATGATATGCTTATTTATTTGGGCACTGATATATAATTTAAGTGCTATATCTCTATATCTTATTGGATAGAAACTAGTTTAAAAAAAAAAAAAAAAAAAAAATTACGCCAGCTCAGTTGCGTCACAACTTGATTTGATACATCAGTAATATATTAAATCTATTATGTTTAACATGCAAATGTCGATATGTCCGAGTGGTTAAGGAGACAGACTTGAAATCTGTTGGGCTTCGCCCGCGCAGGTTCGAACCCTGCTGTCGACGAAAGTTTTAAAACTTTTTAATATTTGAAACGACAATATATATAAGACACCTGTAAACGACACTCTTAATACACTTGCACCTTTTTTTTTCATTTGGACTAATGTTTTGTGCCAAGGAGCTAGACCAATGAGCTATTACGCTTTAACCAAACGATGGTATGTTTCAAGCTTATAGTTATATCCACTATTAACTTTTCATACTTGAAACGACATATATAACACTTACATGCAAACGAAATTCTTAATATACTTACACTCTTGATTTTTTTTTCCCCATTTGAACTCTTGAAATCTATTACAACTTGTGTACCATGGAGCTAGCTAGACCAATGAGCTATGAACCAAAAATCGGATAAAATCGATATTCAAATCGGTCCGAAATCGAAATCTGGAACCACGTTAATAATCAAAATTCGAATTCGGATAACCAATCCAATTTCAAAAATTGGACCGGGTATCGGTTTTGATTTTAGAAAAATCAAGATATCGGTTATATAAACGATTTTTTTATTATTATTTAAAAATTAAATTATAAAAAAATAAACTTAAGTCTTTAACTTTATTCAAACCTCACAATTCTGGAAAAAAAGAAAAAGACCTCACGACTTTTAATTTGATATTTTTATTTGACAAGTTCATTTGCTATTTATTTATTAAAACTAATTTATTTTAACTTTATGTCATAATAAATAGATGACATTAACTCATACTGCTACTACTACAACTTGATTATGTGATCTTTCAAGGTAATGTTGTTAGTATGGTTTCGATTGTATGTTTGCTTTATTATGATCATGTTGTAATTTTTAATTTTATATTGTGATATTTGCATATTTAGGTAGTTGGAGACGAGAATGTATGGATTCGTGAAGAGATATGTCCTTTTGAATTTTATTTTTTATTCAGTTTTAGACTATGAACTATTATTTTGGAGCTTTATATGACTTGTTTGTACTTGTATTTTGGTCATTATAGTAGTTTTAGAACCGGATATGGATTTTAAAAAAATGATAACCGATTTTTTTAAACTAGATATAAAACTGGGTCCATAATTTGAAAATTCGGATAACTAAATTTTGAAAATCGGAGATTGGACCAGATATTGGATTTAAGAATCTAGATAATCGAATTTCGGTTTTAGACTAAATTGTACCGAATATTAGACCGAAATTTTAAAAATTGAAATTTCGGATTCGGATATTAAAAAAAGGTTATTAAGTTGTATACTATAGCCACGCGGCTATAGTGAATTGGGATATAGTCCACCTTTGGTTAATTTCTTGTAAATAGCCAAGTGGATTTATTAACAGATTAGTAAAAGACTTATTTAACCCAGTCAAACATATAAAAAATAGGTAGTTAATAAGATATCACGTATGCAAGTTGACTATTTACAACGTATTTACCAAAGGTTGGCTAATTTACAATTCATATAGTTTAAGTGGCTTACGTAGCCAATTTTTTGTATAAAAAATGTCAAAAACTGAACCGAACCGATCAAGTTTCAGCTTTAATGGTGATTTCTTTCATGCTTATCGTTAAATCCACTATTAACTTTTCATATTTGAGACGACATATAAAAGACTTACATGTAAACGACACATAACAAATAAATAATACACTCTTTTGTTTCTTCCAAGATTATAGTTAAATTTCCAACTAATGTAAGTCACATACTTCACCAAAAAAAAAAAAATAGGATAAGAAGCCCATTAACTCAAGAAAATCCACCAATATAAATTATTATAGTGTAAAAAAGGGTGTTTTGAGTTAAATGTAGTATTGGTAGATGGTTCTTTTATAGGAGTCATGGAATTTTTTTAATACCAATTAACTCAAACATTATTATATGTAGGTTATTAATTTGTTATGCAAGTATTTGAAGAAGATAGACCAGCAAAAATATAATAATCTTGTGTGTATACATATATATTTGCCTTCCCAACAAAAGAATATGATAAGCTTCGAAAAGGCACGATTTGCAATCATTTTCAAACAGAAACATTCTAAATATGGGATATACATTGGAATTGAGTCATATCTAGAGAACTCCCCTTGCTAATTGATTTTCTTATCGTTTCTTATGATAGCCAGTTGGCTAGCATCATCATAGATATAACGCCAGACTATAAGTTGTAATCCAATGATTCCAATCGATCAAACATAAAGTACCGGGTTTCTATTTTTAAAATAACATAAATGTTTAAAAAGATATTTATCCTCCTCTCTTTTTCTTTTCTTTTTAATATTTATTGATATTGTGTGTTGTCTTATTTACATAATAGTAGAACAATTAAGAAAAGAACAAATTCACAAAATATGCTAGAAAATATTATGTATTCTACTTTTGTTTAAAATTGTTCAGGAAAAAATCCAACTATTAATAATTTACTTGGATACGTGTTCTGTATTTTTTTTTATTCGTATTCTAAATTCCATGAATTTTTAAAAATTATTTTGAAACGCATTCAAACAATAATGAAAAAAAATAAAAAATATAATCAAGTTGAAATAGATTTAAAAAAATTATATATATATGCCTCGAAAATATTGACATCAAGTCTATGTCCCCTAATATTTATGTTAAAGATACACGTGTTCGATTGAGTAGTCAAAGGCAGATTGGGTATGGGGTGCTATTATTTAAAGCAAAAGCTATTTGGAAATTATAAAATGCTGTATAGCATTTCGTCAATAATGACGATCTCGTTTTATTTTGACTTTACCTATTTAATACAATCTTCTTGTTCCTTTATTTGTCTGCATTGCACTTAAGCTCTATATCACCCTATACTAATAAATGCACAAGAAAGGTGTACGTCGTTTTCGATTACTTTTCTAATTTGACTATGGTTCACATATGATTCACATCAAGCTCATCTCCTTCTAAAAAAAAAAAAAAAAACCCAACAAAACAAAACAAACAAACAAAGAGAGATAGATGATTCTCATTAATTCTCATGGACTTGAATTACAGTATTTTATATTATTGCTGAATATCTCAACGAATTACAGTTATAATTAGAGCGTGTACTGCAACCTTGTAACAAACTGAGCACGTGTAAGACACGTGACTCACTTAAGCTTACGTGTGTGAGTTCATGTTGAGTTATGCCAATCAGAAGATGTTTGTACACATCAGATAGTCGTTGCTCATCTTCTTACACCCCATTGAGCTGGGCATTCTTCTAGTTCGAGATTCAAACAACGACTGAGCTCATTGAAGTGCATATCTAGATACGATTTGGTGAAGAGATCTGCAAGTTGTTCGCCAATGAGAATATAGCGAACATCGATGACCTTGCTCGAGACAAGGTCGCGAATAAAGTGCATGTCAGCTTCGATGTGCTTAGTTCTCGCGTGGAAAACAGGGCTTGTGGCTAGCAACCATGCTTCTTGAAGGTCTCCATGTAAGAACACGTTGTTGACATCGATTTGTTGAACGTCCCAACCTCGAGTCACAGCGAGAGTGATGATGATACAAATTTTTGGTTGTTTAATCACTGAATTGAAGGTTTCAAAATAGTCCGCGCCAAGTGTTTGTTGAAATCCTTTGTCTACAAGACGTGCCATGAACCTATTTATGGAACCATCGAGTTTGTATTTCATCAAGTACACCCATTTATTATCAACAAGTGACATATCCGATGAGTATATGACTAATTTCCAAATGTTTTTCTCAGTGGTGCTCGTAACTCTTCATCTATTGCAAATTTCTAATGGGGATCATAGAAGGCTTCTGATAGAGTATAAGGTTCAACAAAAGTCACATGGTTGACGAGACCAAAATGATCAGGTAGGTGATTTGGTTTGTAGATTGATGACTTAGCTCTGGTTTGCATTTGGTGTGTTGAATTTGGTGCAAGTCTAATAAGTTTAGGCACGTGGGAGCTAAGGCTTTGTTCATGATGTGGATTGGGTTATGGATTTGGTTGGGATTCTAGGGACTGAGATATGCATGAGCCAGGTGAGTTGTTTAGTGTACTATTTGACTGTGACATGGTCAAGGGTTGTGATTCTATAGGCAATATATGGTTTGCTGGTTTGTAGATCGATGACTTAGCTCTGGTTTGCATTTGGTGTTGTAGTGCTTGGTAACTAGATAGTTTGTTGTGGTTGTTATGTTTGAGCGTCTTGTGTGGAGAGTAAGGGAAAACATGTTTTGAAAGAAAAATGGTGCTCGTTGAAAGTGGCGCTTTTTGCTACATACGCTTTACCATACAGTTATAAGAATTTATAAGCTTTGTGAGCATCACTATAACCAACAAACACACATAATTATGAGCTAAATTCAAGCTTATTTGTGTTATAGGCTTTTAGATGTGAATAACAAGCAACTCCAAAGATTTTTAGGAATTCTGGGTCAAAGTTATGTTTAACGGCTATTTGGTATGGTGACTTGTGATTTAAGACAGAGCTAGGCATACGATTTTGTAGATAACATGTTGTTGAGAACGCATACCACTAGTATTTAACAGGCATTGAGCTCTCTGCAAGAAGTGTCAGGCCTAGTTCGACCACATGCTGGTGTTTCCTTTCGACTCGTCCATTCTGTGGATGTGCGTGTGGACAAGGATGGGGAAAGGTATTGCCGGCCTTGGGGTATAAGGCGGGTTAGGCCTAGGCCTAGGGCCCCATATATGGATGGGCCCCCAAAAAATTACACATTTTGCCTATTTTTAAGAAAATTTACATTTTTTACCCTAAAAATTTACACTTTTGGCCCATTTTTTTAAAAATTTACATTTTTTACCCTTAAAATTTAAATTTTTATTAGTATTATAGGGCCCCAAAATATTGAATGCCTAGAGCCCCCGGTGAGTTTGGGCCGGCCCTGGGGAAATGTGATGCCAAGTTGCTTTAGCATATGCTGAAGTGAGCGAAACTTGCATCCCCGATTGGTTTGGAGACACTTTAACTTGGTGTTGAAGACCCTTTCTGTGTGAACCATGAACACATTGAACGCTTGCTTGGGTTCATCTTTGCTATGTAGTGGATATAGCCAAGTATATCGAGTGTTGTCATAAAAAATGTTATGTAGTAGTGATAACCTTTAGTGGATGGCATTGGTGTTGCATAAACCATGTCAAGCGGAGTAGATGCATGATACGAAGACCCGGGATAAGGTAAGTGACACGATATGCCTATGTGATAAGCATCACAAAACTTGACAAATTTGATACTACGATCATTGATACTGAATTATTTTATTACATGAGATAGAACTTTAGGAAACGGATGGCCAAAACATTTTGTGCCAAGCAATGCTAGAGTTAATCTTATTATTACAAGTTCTTTTAGTTTTAGATTGAAAGATACCAGTACATCTACAACAACATCAACATCATCGAGAGCATTATCTGGTGACTTGCTTGAATTTAGAGATGTGGCTTTGATCACGCCTGATTTTCCACTGAGCTTTGACAAATCAAGCATGTACAAGTCATCTTTAAGAGCTCGTGTTAGAAAGACCCGCCTCGTTGTCTTGTCCTTAATTACACATGCATCGCAAAAAGATTCAACAACCACATCATTATCTGTTGTGAATTTAGAAACGCTAACAAGATGCTTTGTAATTTTTGGCACGTGTAGTATGTTTTTAAGGATCTGAAACTTAGGCTTAGTGTTAATCTTTGACTCGCCAGTGTGAGTTATAAGAATGGAATTACCATTTTCTATGATAAGCTTTCATTTTCCTTTGTAGCTTTCTGAGATCGTTAGATGGTTGAGATTGGAAGTGATGTGATCGGTAGCACCACTACCAATACACCATGATTGATCGTCTGTCATCTCTTCTAATGCCATGAGAGCTAAGGACTGGGAGTGGTGGAGTTAGTTGCATTGTAGCTAGATTGAAATTGTTGGTCAAACCTGTACCAGTACGACGACGAAGAAATGACTAGCTCTGTTGCAGATTTGGCAAATTGGGACGATTTCCGAGACCACCACATCCTCTAGCCCTTCGTCCATGTTAGAGAGCCGCTGCTCATCTTTTTACTTCTAAACTAAAAAGCGCAATATATACTATATTACACACAAATAAGTTTTGCGAGCGACTCAAATAAGGTTAGTGAGAGTGACAATAAAGATTTATTTTCTGTGAGATAATCTGTGTGATAGGAAGATCGATTGTGTAATTGTACAAAATATAAAAGTTTTTTTTTATGATTTGTGCGTATATATTAAAAATATTAAAAATAAAAGCTGAGAATTCAGAAATCAAACTCAAGAGTGTCCTATAAGGTAAACATAAATTTAAGCAGAGAAAACTACTAATAACAATTTAAAAGACTAAAAATTACAATCATAGCTGAGTTCAAAATAATTTATATGGTTTTTAGTGTACTTCAATTATAAATAAATTATAGGTGTCAGTTTCTAATTAAATATAAAAAAGTAAATAAAAAAGTGGATGGATTAATTGCTGTAGTATACATACATAAACTAAAAGGACTAAAGAGCAAAAGTCTATAACTTCGGGGGAAGGGTTTATTATCTACAGTATATGCGTGACAACCAATCGGAGTAAGCCAAATATCCCTTTTTCTCTTTACCATTATGCCCGTGATATGGCTATCTATTAACTTTTTGTAGTTAAGGAGTCTTATTGACTTCAGAGTAACACATATTGTTTACCAAACCCCTAAACTATCACGGGATTCAGTTATTGGGCTCTTTAAATAATTTTAATTTATATGCGCGACTTTTGTTTTAATTAATTAACTATTAGAGCTAATAATTGGTGGATGAGTTATTCCATCTAACTACGTACAAAGACTTTATACAATTGATATATCAATCATAAGCATATATTATATATTTAATCATTGATAATGGTAGAATATTTATGCGTACGTATAGCTCTTTTCTTCTTTCTTGTTTTACGTCTTTTAAGTTTTAACTCGCGTGATATTATTATAATTATTAAAAGGCTTCCATAACAAACATTTGAAGAAGTATATTTGCGATGTATCAAAGACTTTATTTGACTTGTTCAAATACTCAAACCCTCTAATTAAATATTATATTTATCAGAATACATTTTTCGAATATATATATATATATATATATATATATATATATATAGGATAACCATGAGAAACGAGGAAAGGAAAAGAGAAAGACAAATCATGTTGTAACTTGTAATCAATTAGTTACAATAAAACAATATACTATATATACTTCTCCGCCAACCTAGAAAGTCCAACTATTCCCAGTTGAATTGATCATAATCTAATTAAATGCGTAACAAAGAACAAGCCAATGAATTAATCCCAATATGATGGAAAAAAACAGCAGATATTTTATTCGGATTTTTTTATTTTTTTTATGTACACACATATACACACATACATGTATATAATTGGAAATTGTTGATCATCATTGTTTGCGCTGTCAAGTACAGCTTTGATTCAAAAACATTATCTGTTTCTGTTGTCACATATTGAATTATTATTTTTATTTTTCTTATTCCACCGTTATCCACTCTGTATAGTCTCAAGAAGACTCGTCGGGATTTCCGCACACGAACCGACCATCTCTCTCTCTCTCTCTCTCTGTCTCTGTGATTATGCCACGTGGCAGTGGCGTCATATCTACGTTGTGGTGACGCAACGTTGTTGCTGTCTCCAGAGCTGTTGACTTTGACTCCGGTGATTACGGTTGCGATGATGATGAATGGGGTTTTGTTTCACAGCTTCCTCGTGACATCTCCGAAACCCTAACCTTTCTTGATCAACTTCTTGATGAACTAGTTCCCGATCTTCCTGAATACACTCCATGTCGTTTTTCGTAACGTTTTTGTTGTCGTTTTTTCCGTCTTCTTCCCCGGTGACGACGAAGTGCAATCTGAGCCGTCCGTCTTCGCGGGAAGCGCGGAGAATCTCCGGCCGATTGATCTTCACCTCCGTGAGCTCCAACCTTCCGTCCTTCCTCACCGGCCGGAGAAAGAAGCTCGGATGACCGTTCCGATCAAGCGAAGGAAGCGGCGGAGGAAACCGCCGCGGCGGATTCTTCTCCGTCGTCGCCGATCGCCTCCTCGCTGCTCTCCTCCATTCTCCGGCAATGCTGCTCGCCGGCGGCGATGAAATTTCACAATCGCCGGTGGTTCCGTCGGATCTGCGTTCCTCGGAGCTCTCGGAGCCGAGACTCTCCGTGCAAGAATCAAGGCCGTCCACGGTGGCGTCGGACCAGATCGGCTCGCCTGAGGATTCCCCGGCGGACGCCGGAGTAACGAGGTCTACGAGGCCTCTGGACGAAGTCGGACTATTATAATTAGGGTTTACGATTCTCTGCTGACGAGTTGTCTCGGCGGTGGTGGTGGTGGTGAGAGAGAGTAGAGAGTCTACGCTCTTTCTGCAGAAGCTAATCATGATCGGAGAGAAGAGAAATCTGATGTTGAGAATCAGAATGAGAAATAAGGGTAAAGAAACGCATAGAGCTAATAATGTGTAGTGTAGAGAAATAAGGGTCATCAACATAATGATTATATATCACTCTCTATTTCTTTTTGCCCTTTTTGTTGTTTTTTCTCTTTTTTAAAATATAGGACGGTGATAAAAGTGTAGAGCTTGGGAGATGAGGGTATAAATAATATCCTCACGCCAAAGATAGAGACAGAGACGGAGGAGGGTAGATGTGGAAATTTGGAATGGCCAAGGAAGTGCCAGCGAGGCAGAAAGTTGTGTGAGAATTAATTAATTAATTAATTAAATAATAATGAAAATGAGGTGGAGCGATAGAGGAAGATACTAGTGTCTCTCGATCGGATCTTCAATATATTTCCTCCTTAACTTTTCCTTTGTTCTTCTTCACTTCCACAATTTGAATATTTTTAAATTTATGCATGATTTTTTGTATTTTGTTTATATACATACATAATATATGTATATATATATAAATATGTTCTCTCTTTTATCTCTATCTCATAAATGATGAAGATTGGGGACTTCTTGGTCCTTTTTTGTTTTATTATCACTGCTTAACCGTCGAATCACAATTTACAGCTTAAAATTGCTCTACGCAAGTATTGTTTATTACTGAGAGTCGTTGATAGCAATCCAATACGTAAATATATGTGCTGCGTTAATTTGGATAATTTCGATTTTGCGTTGAAACTTGAAGCCCCACAACGGAAAAAAAAAAATATAAAGGTTAAGACTTGGTACTTTACTATTTGTGCATATATGTTGCGTTTATATTTATTGAAATATGTACTGGTGAGTGTGTGGCTAAATTGTAGGATGTTATTATCACTTTTTAGTTGACTCGTGCTTGGCGGAAAAAAAAGTGGGGGACAGTTTGGGATTGTATTATTATTTTTGCTGACATGGTAAGGATATTCTTGGATCATTGCATAAATAGGGAATCTAGATTGCTTTCGTTAGCTGCCACAATTATCTGTATAAATTATCCTGAATTCCTGATTTGTTATAGGACCGTTACTTTGCCTACGTATGCATGTCGTTCCACCAAATAATATATATCTATATAATATGTGTTATTTTTTTTTAATATTCCACATATATGATTTTATTTTTCACACGTTGATTGTTCATTAAAATGTGGGGATATTTCTAATACATAATTCATTGGAAATTGTACTATTAACTGTCAACTAATGTAAAGTTTTCTCTAGAATGTTTTATATCGGTTACTGGTAGCAAATACGCTATAATTAGATCTGTTGCAGTTAATGACTTGGGAAATGAGAGTTTTAATTTATTAAATTAAAATGCCAAATATATTTCTAATAGGAACTATCGTGATGAAGATAGCAATATTAATTTATGTAGAACTAGTTTTTTTTTTTGTTTTTTTTTTATTTTTTATTTTTTATTTTTTAAAAGATAGTAATATTAACATATCTAGAGCTAGCTAATACACATAATAGATGCCTTACACTAGTGAAAACTCAATCATGTTCCTAGTACTCTTGCATGTCTTGAGTTATAAGACTGTATATTCTTGGGTTTTATATTTGTCTTTTAGGTTTGATATTGGAAAAGATGTTAAGTATTGCATGTTCATATATTATGCTATTTTAAGATCCGGTCACACATTCACACAATTAGGTAGACAAGACATTTATGTCCCTGCATGAATCAATGGAATGAAAAAAAAGGAATTGGTCATTCACGCTCTTATTGATCAAAGTTCGGCTATTGTCTATTGATCCTAGATATATATAAAGAAATGTGATTGGAGCAAGAGGGGTTGGAGTTTGTGAAAAGCCGTGCCAATAATGAAATGATTTATTATTATTATTATTTTATATGTGATCGATGAGAAGTGTGATAAAATGGTCGAGTCGATGAGGATGAGTAGTCCGTTTCAAGCAAGCACACCGTGGTGGTAATCGTTGATATATTAATTTCTGCATGGATTTTGTCTTTGCATTTTGGAAAGCCACACACATCTTATCTCTCTATCTCGAGCTCACAAAACGTCACGGCCACGAACTAAAAAATCAAACACGCCATCTTTGATCATCAATTTTCTCATGGGCTGCTCGTCAAATTCAACCACTGTAATGAGACCTAATAACTACACACGTGTGGTTCACTTTTAGAGCCCACGGCCCAAACAGTAATCTCTCATGGTGCTGAATAGTGAATATTACTCTATATAGCTCTACGTATTATTTAAAAAAAAAAAGAAAAAAAAAGAAAGCTCTACCTATATAGTTCAGATATATGTGCAATTCAAAACTGCCGTCTTACAACACTTGTCTGAGTTGTTTCTCTATATATATATATATAATATGAGCAATGCTATTTGTCCCGAATCGTAAACCGTGACGATCCACTCACGTTCTGACACGTGGCAGTTCGTTGCCACGTGTCAGCACGTGAGTGGATCGTCACGGTTTACGATTCGGGACAAAAATCAATTCCCATATAATATACTCATGGAGTGATTATTATTATTTTTTATTAATATTTATCAAACAAGTGACGGTTAGCGAGTAAAAAACTAAGTTACGTGATACTTGAAATCAACCGCTGATATATTTTGCTTTTGACAGTTATGATATAAGGTGGAACTCGCTCCTTAATGGCCCATCTATATAATTAGCTTAATTTCCTATTATTAACATTTCTTTAACTAACCCGTTTAGTTAAGAACTAGTGACATAAAAAAATGGGTCGCATATATTCTCTAGAACCAGGACTAAGATCTACTTGTATCAAGCATTGAGTTTGAGTAGTGGAGCTTAATTCATCCGTAATCCATCCGGATTACGAAGACTATGATGATTGTACCGTAGATTGATGGTGTTTGAGAATTCTAGTCTTATAACGGTTAGCCATAGTTTCTTTTTTCTCTATTATTATTATAAGCGTCAATATACATAATTTATATTAACCTCTTTCAAAATTGTAAATACATAATTCTCAATTTGAGTTAATAGTGAAATCCAACGATAAAATAAACGTGATCCTTGCATTGTAAGTTAACCATTATAGATAATATTGTTCTTTGCAAATTTATAATTATTTATAAAATGGTCGAATTTAGGACTCAAACGTATAATAAATTAATTGATACTATTATTCATAACATGATTCAGCACGTACAAATTAGAATTATACTTATCACCCAGTGCGATATTAATATATGAAACATAATTATA
The DNA here is from genome assembly GCF_054948205.1 of Urtica dioica subsp. dioica. Taxonomy (NCBI): domain Eukaryota; kingdom Viridiplantae; phylum Streptophyta; class Magnoliopsida; order Rosales; family Urticaceae; genus Urtica; species Urtica dioica. The sequence continues at coordinate 20,729,429 of NC_142766.1, forward strand.
TTATATGAAACACCCCACATATATATATATATATATATATATATATTTAATTCAACCCAATACCTCGACGAGTAGTGGGAAATATAGTGAAAAGAAAGCTACAGAGAGCCCCAACGCCCAAAGGCAAGTTCATGAACAAAGAGTCCCATTCAGATCCAGCGCCGGAGAAGAAACAGCTCTGAACATCAGAATCACTGAGAGCGAACACCAAGAACATGGCCAGAGACGCCACCGCGTGGACCAAGTCAACGAACCTCAGCTTAAACTTCTTCAAATTATCCCCTCTCTTCTCACCCCCATCACCATCATCATCATCATCGTCATCGTCAGCTTCGTCAAAGAGATAGAGACCAGAGAAAGTTGCGACGCCGTAGTGAATCTTTCCGTTGGCGTCGACGAAGGTGTCGGTGAAGGACGAGAGGAGGCAGAAGAGAGCGCAGACGGAGGTCAGAGCGGCGGTGAGGTATTTGTTCGGACTCCGACACAGTCCGTTGTTCGAGAACGACGGAGCGAAGGTCTGGAAAGCGAGGACCGTCCCGGTCGGAAGGAGGTTTGCGAGGTTCGCCGCGCTGGCTAGGGTTTGGTGGACCGGTCCCGCGGGCCGGTTCGAGTACCGTTTTGTTCTCGCCGGAATACTTACTTGCGCCATAAGATATATGTATTCAGAGATGTGTTAGGGTTAGGGTTAGTACTGCTAGGGTTTTTTATAGAGAGAGCGAGAGAGAGATAGAGTTTGTGAGGTGTTATTAATTATGATAGCGTTAGGGACACCTTATAAGTGAGGAGGGCCTAAATCCATGTGGTGTATTGTGGGTTTATTGCAATTTTGGCACTCGTGTTTTTGTCGACCTAATGTATTATACAAATGTGGCGTACTGTGTTGTATTTCGTGTGTGCCATGCAAAACTGTTTGGATTCGATTGAGACTTCTTTAAGTAATTAATTGCCATTTTTTTTTTTGTGTGTGTGGATATTTTGTTATCTAAGTTTCAAGTACATATATATATATATATATATATATATATATATATATATATATATATATATATATATATATATGACTAAAACTCCGACTTCATGTGTTGGGGCACATGGGGGTTTGAGTGGACGGAAGCCAAGATCGGGAAAGTTTGAGTCTTAAAGGTTTAGGTCTAATATCGTCATGCTTTTGAGCAAGTGTGTAAAAAACGACAAGAAGTTAGAGGTACGACAAGATGTATACCTCATAGAAAAAATATTCAGAAAAGGGTATTAAGAACCTTTTAAGTTTTCCAATAGCCACAGGCTTTTCTTTCGATCTTTCTTTTTTTTTTTGTTTTTTTTTTTTTTTGAATAAGCGTGCTCTTTCGATCTTTCTATATGTCTTGTTCTTCACCATGTCCCATGTTTATATGATTAAACATTTAATTTGAGTAGTTATTTTAACCAATGTAGTTATAACAAGCTCAGGACATAAAGCCAACCCTTATTTAGTTAAATCTGTCCAAAACCTATGATCATTAAATATCCGCCTATTGTTTTTTTTTTTTTTTTGTGTCTAGTATCGTAGTAAAAAAAAAATACCTACTAACAAAACATGTAGCTCGTAGTATATCAAATCTCTCTCTCTCTCTCTCTCTCTCTCTCTCTCTCTCAAATAAAAAAAAATAACCCATAGATTAAGAAAACATAAATAAGAAATTACGTTATGCGATATTAACAGATATAAACTAATATAAAAAAACTTATATATATATATATATATATATATATATATATATATATATATATATAATGTTTGTGTTCTTGGCCGAGTTTTAGTGCTTTCGATTTTTTCGCTCTTTAAACTCAATCTGTTGGATATCTCTCATCTCCACATATATATCTTTCTTTTATTTCTTTGTAATATTTGTACTCATTATAAAAAATTCGTACTTTTTCAGGATGTGTTTGGGAAATTTTAACCAATGTAAACCACTATAAACGAGTTACGAATAATTATGACTCAACAATGGTTTAAATTGGTTTATAATATTGGGATGACTTTAGAATTACAAATTTCAAAGAGCAAAATATAGAAGATTTTGAAATATTTGATTATTATTTCTGAATTATTTTTTATTTCTTGCTCTATATTATAAAGATTTGAGTTTGAGAATCTAAAAGACAACATTTTTGTTGTTGCTATTTTCAAGTTATTTGTTATTTTACTCATAAATTTAAGTATGATAGTTATGTCATTTCAATGTGGTTTTATAATAATTTAGAGCTAATTTGAAAATCTTATATTTTTATTTAGTTATATAACTAGAATGCCGTAAAAATAGGAGAACACAAGAGAACACTCGGTAAAATTATTAAGTCAATATAAACCATCATAAATTTCTCTTGATTTTACTTTAAAAATTTACAAATTAGTCTACCCTGAAAAAAAAAATACATCATTAAGTTTGTAGTCTAGCACATACAATAAACAAATTATGGCGTGTAAAAAAAGTCACTAATTATCTATTTTTTTATAATTATTTTTAGAGAATTTTTCTCTAGAAGAAACTATATCAACCAGTCAAATAGTTAACATCCATTAAAATTATAGTCAAACTATTTAAATAATTAAAGAAGTAGCTCAATATGTGCACGTCTCCATTATATGCATGATGTATGCGTCATGTCTTAATTTTAGTTATTTTCTTCATTTTTTAAATAATTTAGCTAGGAGTTGGATGGACTATATGACTAGCTAACTCCCCTTTTTCTATTGTGAACAAATTCAATCCTTCGGGCGTATGTAAAGTGTGGGCATAAATTGTACCAAAAATGTTCAAGTTCAATGGAAAATTTTGGGAATTGCAACAAATTAATAAAACAAACGATTTAGGGATCCACATGACAACACATTTAATTCTACATAGTTACGAAATAACAATACAAACTAATGGTCAAGTTAGTATTGCATCTGAGTGAAGATCGATCAGTTTATCTCTTTGCCGTAATAGGATTCAATGATGCTTGAATCTCTTCAAGTGTTCGTCCCTTCGTCTCAGGAACTAACTTTGCGACAAACACGACGGTCAATCCACATATGATTGAGAATGTCAAAAATGTCCCTGCACAAGCGATCACCAACAAAACAATTTTTTTCTTTTGTGTACAATTTTTCCAAACCGAATATAGAAACACACGTAATGTTCTGTATTTGCTTAAAATGTAGATCAATGAAAATGTTACCTGCTGAGCTAAAGTCCATGAGAAAGTTGAAAGCAAATGAGACCATCCAAGAGCCTAACCAGCTAACCAAAGTCACTAGACTTCCCGCCGAGCCCTTCACGTTTATTGGGAATATCTGAAAATAGTAAAATGAATCAAAATTCATTACTTTATTTTTTTTCTTGATGGAGAATAGGAAAATTCGATACTTAGGCTGCCTTTGAATTCTCACCTCTGACATTATAACCCAAGGAATTCCTCCCATGCCTAGCGAGAAAAATCCGGTGTATATCTGGTTACAAAGGATTGAGCCATTATTAATGTAGATAATAAGACTGATAAAAATATTTTGGTAAATTAATTAATGGCTAATTTCAGTTACCAATACACCAGAAAGTGCTAAGATTGGAGTGGCATCCTTGAATTGTTGAAGTTCCTGAGCATAATATACAATTTTAATGACAGTTGAGAACATGAAAAAAAAAAATATATATATATATATATATATATATATATATTTATTAATTTATATTATTCTGAATAGAAAAAAGAAACCTGAAAGATGAATGACAACCCAACAAGAAAGCAACCTAAGCATGTTCCAGCAGAAGAGACCTGAAAGCAAGCGACAAAATCATTTGATTGTTAATTAATTAGGCTATGAAGCACCCATAAACCCGAAAAAAATTTCAAAATTTTTGATCTCACGAGAAGAAGCGGTCTTCGTCCGGATTTGTCCATCAAAACGACACCCAGTGCGGTCATTGGAACCTGTGAAACAGAACAGATAACTCTGGTTTTGATTACAAATTTCCCGAGATCGATATCACAATAAATTAACTGAGAGTTGTTTACAACGAACCTGGACAGCGACCATCGCGATAGTCCCGATGCTACCGGAGAACCCTGTGATGATCAACGAAAACCAGACGAGCGTTAAAACGGGTCAAGGAGTGAGGAAAATCAGTCAAACATGTGTACCAGCTGATATGAATATAGCACTTGCGTAGAACACAATGGCGTTCACTCCTCCGAATTGTTGCAACACCATTAATCCCACTCCAACCTAATCATCATCACATTGATACAAGGCTTTTCAAGTCATTTATGGCTCTCGGCTTAGTTGATCCAAGAGAAGAAAGAATGGGAAAAAATGGCTGACTATGAGCGAGCAAGCGTATCTCCGCTTGAATAGCCCGAGGACGCTTGCTTCGGGGAGTTTTCTAAGCGTTTCTGTGTACTCCTTTGACATTTTCAAAGCAAACAGCCGAAGAATTAGTACTCGCGAAAAGAAAAATCACACACACACACACACACATATATCGTCTTTAAAGTTGGAAGCTTTACTTCGATTTCGTTGACTTCTCTAGAAATATTTACACCCTCTCCTCTGAGTCTTTGTAAAGCGGCTTCGCATTCGTTCGCTCTCCCGATCTTTGCCTGCAAAACCATGTGATTTAGTTCAAGGACAATTTGGAGAAGAGATTTATAGAGCTGACTGACCAGCCATCTTGGCGACTCTGGAATGAAAAACAAAGCTGCGAGCTGTATCAGACACGGAATTGTGCCTGGTAAAGTTGAAGAATATGATTTAACCGTTACCGAAATGACTTCTTTTAACAGAGTGAAAAAAGAAAGAAGAAGAGGAGAAATAAAAAATAAAAAAGTTACTAATTAGAGCCAAAGCACGCCAGTTCACAAAAGCCCCGATTAGGTATGTCATCGATAAACCGCAACATATCATCAGCTGCAAAATCAAAAAATTCAGTATAGAAGTTGGTACTAAGTAAATATACCTTGTCTTTTTTTTTTCTTTTTTTTTTTACCTGATGAACTGTTGTAAAAGCCCCTCGGAGATTCTTTGGCGTTATTTCGGCTATATATATTGGTACCTGAAAAATTCGTAGAAACTAAGCATAATACTTACTTTCTTGAGGATAATTGGTAAACAAATTAAAATATATATATTACCACATAAGAGAGAAGTCCCATTCCATATCCCACTAGAAGCCTTCCAATGTCAAGCCACAGAGCAACCTTCCAACAAAAACATAAACTTCACTTAGAAAAACTGAAAATTTACACATATATATATATATATATATATATATATATATATATATATATATATATATATATATATATATTAGCATGGCTAAGTATTATAAACCTTTGAAAACACTATACAAAGCCATCCCACAACGCAGAATATCTCTGAAACGCCCATCGTCTGCTCAGAAAATTGGAAACAAGTAAGTAAAGAAGCCAATTTGAATTTTGAAGGCATTGCAAATCTGCTACAAGAGTAATTAAATTGATTTTTTTTTTTTTTTGTACTTACACCTCTTCTGCCAATGTAATCTGCTAATTTTCCACTTGCTATAGCGCCGAACATGGCTCCGATTGTCAATATCGAACCAAAAAGTGAGTACTGTTACATGAAATAAACAATAATCCAATAAACAAACAAAAAAAATAATGAGTTATGAAATTCAATTGCCATGACTAACCAACCTCTGCTACAGTGAGACCTAATTCGTCGACGATTCCGATCTGCGCCGGCGAGGAATACCCTACCTGAAACACCACGCACAATAAGAACGATCCTCGTTTCCTAATTTTCGAATTTGGATCGGACGGTCAGGATGGAGAGAGTAGAATACTTACGGCGGAACCAAATACATAGGATCCGGACACCGAAACGAAGGTTGTGAAGACGAGCATGGGTGTTGCAGAGGAAGAAGATCCATGGTGGTTGTTGTGACTGGTTTTGATCGTCTCGAGAAGAGGACTTTCCAATTGCTCTCCTTCTTCGATGCTTTCGTCGGCCATTTGTTGGAATGAAAGCTCCGAATTATTTGCTGAAGGTCACACTGTATTCAGTATAGAAAAACAGGAAGTGATGACACATATTAAATCAAATAAATAAATAAAATGGGGTTGGAATTTTGGCGGTACTTGTGTGTCTTGTAGTCGTTGAGATTGTTATTTTAATTTTAATTTTATTTTATTTTATGGGAGTCGTTGAGATTTGTTGGTCTTGGTCTTCTATAGATTAATATAATATAGGAATAAATGACATGAATGTCTCTTGAATTAGGCTCTTGTAACAACGTGTCTCTTATAATATAAAAACTCGATCTTTGTTGTCACACGGGCAAGGTGAGGAAGGGTTCGACGAGTTCAACAGAGCTTTCCGACGGAGTTTTCAAAGCATTATCTGCTACGACGAACCTCAATTGTTGCTCTCTTTCGGGAATTCATAGCATCTCTCCCAATTACATCAATCTTCTTTCCAAGCTCCGTTGACGACCTCTTCCTCTCTCCCGCTCTCTTTCCGATGCCTCTTCTTCGCATAAGTTCACCGAATCGACTCTTTGTTTTTGGTACTTGATTCATACAAGCGTTGATTGCAAAGATAAAACCATCTCAGAGTCATAGCTATAACCATGGCCAAAATCAACGGCTCGTCGAAACCCCCTAAACAAATCTCCGAGATATTTCATAAATTCACTATCACTTCAAAAGTCGAGTTCTTTGCCGAGGAAGACGATGATGGGTCGGAAGATTCCAGTGACCTCTCCCTCCTCGACTCGCCGGAGCAGATAATCGTCGTCATCAAGCGTGCATAGTTAATTGATATGTGGATTTTAATTGGTTCTCGCTTTTTATTTTCTCTTTCTTTCTTTCTTTCTTTCTTTCTTTTCTTTTTTACCTATTTGTTTTGTTTTGTTCTGGTAATTTTTTATTTTTGTTAATAAATAACATGTGGATTTCACTAAACAACCCCCCATTCAAGTAGCTACGTACAAAAACGTGCATAATTAGCTGACGGGTTACTCTCAAAATAGACGGAATGGGTATAATGACAAAAAATATGATATTGAAGGGTAAAGATCGAATTTTTATATTATAAGGGGTTGTAGTTTATGGGCATTTATGTCATTTAGTCTATAATATATTAAGTTCTTCTCTTAACTTGTGTCTCTCACGTGTCCTAATTTGTTCTTACTCATTAATGACAAAAGAGACCGAATAATGTTCCAATTACAAGAATAAACATATTGATGTATTTTCATAGGAAAAGTATTTGTTTTTTAAAAGCTTATTATTAGCCTTGGACATCGGGCGGTATCGGGGCTCTAATTTCGAAGCAAAACACATCCGACCGTGAACAAGAAGTTTTTGATAGTTAATGATCGGAAATTATACTTTTATTCTTTATTATTTATTTCTTTATTTCTCTTATTACTTAGTATCAACATTCAACATTAAAAAAATATATACATAAAAAAAATAATTGTTTGGTAAAGAATAATTATTGTAAGATCTTAAATTTGTCATCTAATTAGTTAACAGTATAATAATTACTCGTCAAGCTTAAAATAAAAGCCATATCATATATGTGATCATTTAATTTTAGAATATAATAATATATAATATGTAAATATAATATATTAGTTATTAATATATATATATAAATATAATATGTCAATTAATTATTATTATTAAAATCAGTTACTAATTAACTATATATTATGCTTTCTATATCGCTATATAACTATAAAAAATTGTCAGAAAATAAGGGCTAATAGAATCTAATATATATGATTTATTGGAGCATAGTAAAAAAAACAGTAGTAACTAATGCATATTTACAAATGTGGATAACTTTTATACGAAGACGACCAAACAGATCACTGCTTCTCAAGATCATTATTATTCTCTCTAACTTAATTTGCTTCACTTCAAGCAATGTCTTGTCGGATTATGCAAAAAAAAAAAAAAGTCAAGCAACCAAACACAAAAGACATTTAAAATCATCGACGAGAACGCGACATGGATGCTTGGATTTCCTCTAAAGTCCTTCCTTTGGTCTCCGGGACTAGCTTTGCCACAAATATCACAGCTAAACCAGCAACGCCCGAGTACATGAAAAATGTCCCTGAATAGTACATATGTAGCGTAACCACTAAGTTACCCAAATGCCTTGAAGAAGAAGAAACAACATAGATAAATATATCAAACAAATTTCACTGAGTGTACCTGAAGAACTCCATTGCATAATGAAATCAAAAGTGTATACGATTAACCAAGAACAAGACCAATTAACCAGTGTCGTTACGCTTCCCGCCGAACCCTTCACGTTTACAGGGAATATCTGAAAAATATACATATAAACTTCAAGTGATTACATTCAAGTGATGCATATACGTACACGAAGTAAACTTGATTAACTAACTTTGCAAGTCGCTAACAATAATAAAATTGACAGTGACTCAGCATAAGCTGATATAGTCAGCTTTACTGTCTGTGTGTTTTAGCTAGAGATCAACTGTATAAATACATTATGTATTTATATATATAGTACCTCTGATATTATAACCCAAGGTAATCCTGCCATGCCTATTACACTTGACATGCCATACACCTGAACATAATAACATTATGTTTTAAATTGTTTACAATAATGGAAAAATTATACGAAATAATTATTTGAAATTAATTGATTATAGCAAAATAGTCAAAGTTTCAAATTTTCAACAAAGTAGTCAAAATTACGCTGTCAAAATATTTTTGACACTAAGATTACCATTTTTGACGATTATTATAAGCAACTTATCATTTTTGTAACTTGATTATTACACATTTTTGTTATTTCACTAATTTTAGACAAATTTTGACTAATTTACAAATCTCTTACTTTAAGTCTATTTAACTAAATCACCCTTTTTCTATATATTAGCAAAAGAATGTGAAATGTTCATCAGTTCATGTGTTGAACAATAATACCTGAATAGAAATGAACACTACTGTGGGAGTCAGATCGTTCAAGTAATTCCAGTCCTGTGTATAAAAAATTTCAAAGCTATATATATAATCTTATCAAGAATCTTATAAACAAATGTACGCAACTTTCGTAGAGAATCGGTTCGATTGATACCATGAGTAAGAACGAGAAGCCAATGAGAGCGGAACTCAAACACATTCCTGCTGCAGAAATCTGCAATTTTTTTGCAATTATCTATCCAATTTCTTTTTATTTATTTATTTCCGCAACCGAAGACAAAAAATCAAAATCTACAAAGAAAGTATCTTCACCATTAAAAGAGGCCGTCTTCCCAGTTTATCTGTCAAGAGTACGCCTATTACGACAGCCGGTATCTGCAATTTTAATTACATTATCGGTCGGGTATTTAAGCAATGTGTTCTTTATAAGTGTCTGGCAATATTATTCTTCCACCTTTGACCTAGCATTAACAAATTATATATTAAACAAGAAAATTAGAAAATGATGATTTACCGCGGAAACAGCTGTTGTAATTGTTCCGACTGTCGTTGAAAAACCTGAAAAGCGATATTAGGTTTTATAAGACATTCTTTCTTCTTCTTCTTCTTCCTCTTCAATTTTTGAGAGTTTGAAGCAAAGATTTTCTAGAACAAAATATGATTACCAACGGTTGAAAATATGGATTCTGTGTATGAAAGGAACGCGGCGCTCCCTGCAAATTGTTGCAGTACCATCAACCCAATTCCAACCTATGAGGGATTAATTGTGAAAAATGAGTTAATTATTGATTCTAGACTTGACTTAATGATTTAATTCATAAATTATGATGTATGAGTTTGAGATGTCTCACAACGAGCGCATGAGCGTATCTCCGTTGGAACAAATCAAGAACTCTGTCCGGCTCTTGCTGAAAGGCCTCCGTATTATGCTGTCAAAAACATTAATTAATTCCTACTCTTTTGTTTAAATAGGAAAATATCAACAGTATCCATATGTTTAATCGAAACGTGCGATTTCTCTCTTCAATTTTCAGAAATATCATAAATCTCCCTTCAATTTAATATAAATTACATATATCTTCCCTAAAAATATGTTATATCGCAAATACCACCATTTTCGTTTGTTTGTTACAAAATAAAATTTTTAACTTCCCAAAATATCCTTAATAAAATAAATATTTATTAAAAAAAAATCAAAACTTCTTTTAAAAAATATATATATATTTTTAGGGGAGATATGTGTCATTTATATTAAACTGAAGAGAAATATCTCATATTTCCAAAAACTGAGAGGATAAACCGCGTATTTCGATTAAACACATGAGATACTGTTGATATTTTTTCCTTTTAAAATTTATGAAAACATATTGAATTTAATCAATTTACGATAATTTCAGCGGCTTCTGTTGAGATATCTACGTTCTTTCCCCTGAGACGCTGCAACGTGGCTAAAGTCTCTTTGGGCTTCCCAACTTTTGCCTACGAAGAAAGACACTAAATATTCTCATAATTATCATAAGATTTAAAACATAAGTATCAAAAATATTGACTCACTAGCCATCTAGGAGACTCGGGAACAAAGAACAATCCGAAAATATGTAACAGAGATGGAATAGCGCCTGAAAGAATTTTAAATAAATAAATTCATTTTGCTAATTAAATTTGATAAATTAAGCAGAGTATAGAAAGAAAAAGACGATCACCGATTAGAGCCAATTGACGCCATGTAACAACATCACCGGCGAAGAACATCAACGCAACACCGCAGCAAAGAGTAAACTGTTCGACAAATGAACAAAACAAAAAAAATCAATCCAATTCGTTTTCGACTTGGCTCCTAAGCTAGTACAAATATTATGGTATTATTAACCTGAATCGCAGAAGTAAATCTTCCTCGAATCTCCTTTGGGGTTATTTCGGCAATGTAAACTGGTACCTATTTTAAGGCAAACAATGAATTGTTGAGCACAAAAGTCATACGAACAACATTTCTTGTTGTTGAAGTCATCGTTGCAATTACCGCATAGCACATAATTCCGTTGGAGATTCCTAGTAGCACTCGTCCAATGTCCAGACACACAACATTCTATGACAAAGAATATTAATATATATATATATATATATATATATATATATATATATATATATAAAGCACATTTGAATATGTAATGAAATATTTACTAGGTTGGTTATCATGGGGTAGAGATAGAGAGAGAACCTTCCCAAATGCTATTGCAAGCCACCCAACTAAAGATAATATTTCTGAGACCCACATTGCCTGTACGCCAATTACATTTTATTTAGGACATTACAACATAAATTATAAAATATATTTATGATTTTTGAGATTTATGGTAATGATTTAACACACACAAAAAAAGTGTTCTAGCTAAATAGCTAACTGAAACTAAACAAAAATTATAAAATAGTCAAGATTTGTTTAAAATTAATAAATTGCTAAAGATTAAAAAAAAAACAACTACCATAATTTTATCTTATTCAAAAGTGTTATGCTTCATACTTTTTTTTTTTTTTTTTAATTTTCAAATAAAACTATCTACCGTAATGTGAAAAAGAAATTATTCAAAACATCTCACTTAAATTCAATGCAGACTACTAATTTGACAATTGCATGATCAAAGTATAACACATCCAACCCTTGGAGAAATCCCACAACTCCTAAAAAAATTAAAAAACAGTTTTGAATTATTTGCAAATGGTCAGCACAATAATATTTTGTTTTGCAAATATACCCCCACGTGCCATGCACATTAGAACTCCGTTTATTCTTATATAAAATGTGTAGGGACTAAAATGCTTCAGATGGCAAAAATTAGGGACCATTTGAGCAAAATTTATAAAACAAAAAACTTACAGCTTTCCGACCAATGTGATCGGTGAGTCTCCCATTTATGAAACCACCAATCATTCCTCCGATCGTCAACATAGAACAAAACGCTGAGTACTACAAACGTATCACACACAAAAAAAAACACTTGTCAAAGAAAACTTAATTATTAATATACTAGAAAATGACAATTAATACTATCCCGTATATTGATTTCATATCTTACCGCAGCCACAGAGAGGTCTAAATCTTCCGTGATTTCGGATTGCGTTGGGGATGTGTATCCCATCTAATACCAATTAGTTTCATTCCAATTTAATTCACTTAAAAACAATATACAAACTACAATAATTTTATGATGACATGTAATATATATATATATATATATATATATATATATATATTTGTTTTTTTTTTGTTTAAATAATTTAGATTTAGATCTGTTTTTTGTACCATCATATTTTTCATAAGCGTGTTTTTTTAACTTCACTCTTTAGATTTGTATAGTAAATCAATGAAATACAATCTGCATGCAACAGGTGAAAAACCGATTATCCACAATTCCGTGGAATTAGAATTATCTTTGTAATTTATGTCGTTTTAAATTTGATCAACATATTTATGTTGATGGTCTTTTAATTGATAAAAATATGTGATATATATATGGGTTATATAGCTAAATAGCCTCCCAGTTTAGATAGTTTTGGATTTAGCCAACATCTGGTTAATTTCGTGTTAATAGCCAGCCCAATTTATTTACATAGATAAAAATACCAAAATAACCTCCCAACCGTTCCCGCTCATTAACATGCTGAAAATAAAATATTTAATACAAAATATTCTGATATAACTGCTCGCGGTTATTAAGGACGTCATTAAGATCATTAATTAAGATCATTAAGAGAGAAAGAAAGAGGAAAGAAGAAAGAGAGCCGAGAAAGACAGATCAAGGGAGTGGGGCGCCGCAACACGCAGGTGATCCACATCGATCCCACCACCGGCGCGCTTGGCCTCAATCCCGCCGGCGATTTCGAATCTGAGAAGGACGCTGTGGAAGAGGTGACGTGGGGATCGCGGTGGACGGCGACGAAGGCGCGGGCCATTTTGGGGTACACGGCGGTGGGCGGCGTGGGGCTGCTGCTGGTGGCGACGAAGGTGGCGGCGACGATCCCGGGATGTTCGTGTCTCAAGGCAACGATGTATGATTTTGTTTTTCTCTTGAATAATTTTGGTTCTCATGAATTTTGTTTTCCTTTATAACTTGGGAATCAAGTTCATTCTTGTTCTTGGAACGCATGTGCAAATCGACAAGCTTCTTGCTGAGAGAAGTTTATGGTTTTTTTTTTAATACAGTATGTTCGTGTAAATAGATATCATATTTACAGTATGTTCGTGTAAATAGAAATCATATTTACAGTATATTCGTGTAAATACGAAGCTTATTTACAGTATATTCACTGTAAATACAAAGCCTATTTACAGTATATTCGTGTAAATATATTGAAAAAATTCTGGAAATATTTTGGGCACGAAAATTCTGGAAATTATGAATATATGGAGAACAAAATAATATCAATGAATGAAGAATATATATACAGATTTTATCCATAATGAATTGCAACGAAAAAAGAAACTAATTACCTAAAGTTAACGCTTAAAATTTCCAAATACATAACAATTAATGGGCTGAGAACTTTCAAAATCTGCTCAAAATTCAAATTTCAAATTTGAAAACTTCCCTATTCGGTTTCATTATTTAATTCGAAATTAAAAAAAAACTGCCTAATTAGTATAGCGTAAGGGCAAAAAGGTAAAACTAATTCAATTAATAAGCTGGCACGTAAGCAAGATGGCTGTAATGTATAAACTTTTGTAACCGCTCGACTTGTGAATTTGAATAAAATGGACGAGTTTTAATTCAAATTCTTGTTGCATATGAGACGTCCTTAAATTTTAAATATCTTGGAATATGATAATATTTAAGGTCGATGAAATTTCGGAATGAAAATGTTCGAGTAATCCAATATTATTATTCGAAACATACTCGGAGATTTAAAAATCTCAAGAGTAAAAATGAATTCCGAAATCCCTTAAATATATTCAAAATAACGAGAAATAATAATAATTTTCTCGGTTATTTTTCAAGATTATTTTTAATTAATTAAGGACAGAATTGTGAGAGTTTATTTTGAAAGGACTTATATGCAATATTTTGAAGGACGAAAGTGAAAGAAAAAGAGAAGCTGGGGTTGATTTGAGAGAGTTGTGGCAGAAGGGGATTGGTCCACGTATGCACGCGTGGCAATGTATGAGGGTGCCACATGGCCACTTCCTCCTCAAATCCTTGCCACCTCACCCTTCTCTCTCTCTTCTCTATTTCTCCTTCTTCTTCCTTGCGTTTCTCGGCCGAAACCCACACGAACAAACCAGGAAAAACGAAAAAAAAAAGAGAAGAAAAGGAAAAACTCTCGGCCGCTCCTCTGCTCGTCGCCGACAACCATCATCACCGCCATCACCCTCGTTCTTCTCATTCTCTTCTTCTTCTTCTCCTTCGCGCGCCATCACCCAGCACCGAGCACCACCGCGCGCTCCGGCCCGAGGAAGCACAGCGCCGCCGAGCCCCCGACGTCGCCATCGCCACCTCCCACTCGTCTCTCTCTCGCCTTCGCGTGTCACCGATCGCTGAGCCACCGCGCGCGCGTAGACCGAGCGACACACCGCCGCCACGAGCTCGCCGTGACCGCCGCCGAGGAAGGAGACGCCGGGAACACACAATCGAGCGACGAGGACACCGAATTCGTGAGAATTTCGGTAAGAACAAGCTAAACCCAATTGATTTTTCTGAGAAATTAGGGTTTGAAATTCTGAATTGGGGATTTCTGAATCCGAGTTGATTTCGGTTAAATTGATTGGTTTTTATCGTTCATTGAACTCGATTGATGTTGTTTGTAACCTGAATTTGAAGTTTTGATTCGGATTTTTCCTAATTTATCCGAAAATGATGAACTAGGGTTTGAATTGGGGGTTTTTGATTTCGGGTTCGATTTCGGTGCAATTGCTCGGTTTGTTATGTTGTCTGAGCTTGATTGTTGTTGTTGTTGTGGTTTATGATCAGAATTATTGAGGCTATATTGAATTGTGGGATTTTGATGAGTTTTGGTTTGGATTGTGGTTTTGACCGTGTGGATTTCTTGGCCGTGGGTTGTGTGATGTGTTTGGTTTGGTCATTTGAATTGTTGATGTTTTGATTGTGTGATTTATTTTGACTGAGTTGTGATGATAAAGTCTGAGCCTCGGTTTGAGTTTTGTGGTCGTTTCCGGTCAGTTGGATTTATGTTGAGTTCGCTTGTTTGAGTTATGGGTTCGGGTTTTGAGTTATGTGATATCGGAATTTGGTTTTAAGATGTTAACTCGTCGTTGGGTTCCAGGTTTGATTTACAGACATTGACGGACGGACGGGAACCAGACGAGTCGAGAGCGTTGAGATTAGCCTCTGAAGATCTCAAGTTGATAGAGTTATCGAAGTAAAGCTCGATTAACTCGTGAGTTTTAAATCGCTTACAGCGTTTAAATACTCTTATATATGTACTTTCAGTATTTAAATAAATAATTTAGAATTATTTATTTAATAATGTTTATGAATTTAATTTAATTATTCGTTTGGAATTCTCGGTTATTTTTAATTTCGGATTATTCGATTTATTTAAGACTCGTGATTACTCGTTGAACATTATCTCGTATCACTCTCGATATGGGATACGCGAGTCTTGAATAAACCTCCGAAAAACCGGGGAATAATAAATTAAATTCTCGAATTCCGAACCGACTCTAATCCCGACAACGAACCCTACTCTCTTTAAGTAAACTCGAATCCAATAACTAATGGATGTTCAACTCCGGATGCTAGTTCTTCCGACGTTTCGACAAGCGCCAGGTGCCTCAAAGAACGTGTGAAGCAAGACGTCTTCAGGACTTGTCAAGCGTTCTATCGAACAATTCCGGGTAAGTGTGGAGACATAAGTCAACTACTTACCAAGGGTATAATCCTGTTTGTTTGTGCATATGCTTGCTAGTAAACAAGAGTAGGTAAAAGCCTAAAAAAAAATGAATAAACTCGAAAGTTAAGGCTTCGGCCACTCTTGCTTGAAAACTTAGCTCGGGTTCGCCCGTTAGGTTCAAACGCTAACTTGAACCAGCCTTGTTTGCTTTGTGTGTGGTTAGACTTCTCTTCTAACTCTAGGAAGTAGGTTAGAATCGAGAGGACGGAAGAGCGATAAACTCTCAAATTCAATCGAGAGTAGAGAGTTCGAAAGTCACATTTCGAGCTTTCAACCTAAAACACTAAACGAGCTTCAAAGGGGAACAATAATTTCTTTCGGGGTTTATCCCGTCACGCTCTTCCGTATATAAGTTTAACGTGTACACTGCTAGCTGCAGTGTACCCAAACTTTAAACTCGTGTCGGTGGTACTCACAAGTCCCTGACTTGTGCTTGGCGGGCCATGTCGGTCCGTGCGCCGAGTACTCGAAGCAATGGGTGATGGTCGCGCATCGCGAGCTCCTTGCTTGCTGGAAGACTCACCGGAAGCTGCCTTGAGCACACCGGGGCGTAGTGGGTGATGGTCGCGGTTCGCGAGCTCACTATGCCAGAGACCAGTGGCGCTGACGTCATGATGAAGGAAGTACCACTAGTGGATCCCAGACATGTGTTAAAACTTAGATCAGTCGACGACTGCTGCTCGAAGTTGAAAACTGGTCTCTAGTCGGACCAGAGGTTATAGCAGTGTGGAGTGTATAACCTTGCGGGACGGCTAGTATTCTAGGATGCGCGTTCATTAGTCACTTTTAGGTGATAGCTGCATCCTGCATTCTTGTTTGCTTGTTCGCACGTCATATGCTTTGCATTAGCTGCTTTTCTTTCATAGGCTAGACTCCCGCTTGCTGAGTCATTCGACTCATAGTTTTATGTCCCTTGGTAATGTAGATAAGGGCAAGGCGGCAATGTAGACGACCGAGAAGGAAACTGAGACGGAACGCGTATCTCTTGACCTACGGGCTATGGGTTCTGGCTCGGGAAGTAGACCTCTATATGTATAATGTTTTGAATAATATCGACTCTTTCTTAAATAATATCCCGTGTATATATGTAAAGTCTGGAGCTTTTATGTACATATATATGTATGTATAAGGGTCGATATACGACTTCTAGTTCTAAAAGAAAAACGAAAAATTTCCCGAGATTTCCGATAACCACTTTTGTTGTAAACGTTTCCGCATTTTTAATAATATCGTATTTCATATATTATATGTTTTGTAAATTATGTATTTACTTTAAATGTTTTGTTTACATTATATTATTCATATATGTTATGCTCCCGCTACGTGATGTTGGTTCCGCCGAGTCGCGGCTTGCGGGCGAGGTGACGACGCTCGCGGGTCGTGACAATGGCTATTTATGGGAAATTAACGAAAGGTTGGCTAAAACCAAATTGCTAGTGTTTTAGATGGCTAAACAGCTAATTATTTGTATATATATTAAGTAAATAGCCACATTTGCAGTTTGACATTACTAAATAGTCAACGTTTCGTAAATCTTAGGTAAATAGTGATGCAGGACATAATAATATGTAATTTTGGAAATAAACAATCAGCCAACTTTAAACGAGAAGTTGAATGGGCAAACGTTAATGGATTTGGGCTTATAGCATATCCACTTATAGCTATTAAAGTCTAGTTTCTAATGGTGAAGGTTTCGTGGCCTTTGGAGCTCCCTCGAAAAAGTTATGATGATTTTAGTAACCACTGCGCATGATTTAATATTGCTGTTAGTGTTGTGATGTTTTGTATTCCCCTTTAATTTGATGTAAGACTTTATAAATAGAGTTGAATGTATTGAAATGGCAGTTTATGAATGAAAAGAAATCCTCTATCTAAATTTCAATTTTGTTTTCAACAGTGGAATCGAATTTGATGCCCAAAAACTGGTATTCTTTGTCTTGAATCAACAGGTTTTGGAAGGTTTTTAACCGGATATTCGTGCGTCGAATCAACTGTTAGAATTGTTACTCACGGCGTAGCTTTTTTGCCTGCATCAAATAGCCACTTTAATATATTTACAAACGTAAATCTTAGATAAATAGTCCCTTCCATTTATTAAGTCACGTCATCTTTGTGACTATTTACCTAAGATTTACAAAACGTTTGCTATATAGCAATTCCAAACATTTTAGTCGGCTATATATATATATATATATATATATATATATATATATATATGAGACAGGGCTTACGCAGCATCCGGAGGAGAGAGGACCAGAAAGAGCAACCGCGGTGCTGAAAACGAGGATGGATGTGGCAGCGGCGCCGGAGCGAGATTGGTCTTGTTTAGACTTTGACTCATCACCCAATATTGGCCTTACTAATTGTGCGTTTTCTTCCATGCTTTTTGAGATATCCCTCTTATCAATATATGAGACTTTTTAGCTCTTGAGAATGAGACAAGTAGTGCAATGAGTGACAATGATGGATTTGGTGTTACTGAGACAAACTGGAAGTAAATACAAATTTTCCGAGTTCGGTGACTATCAGTATTAGGTGATGTTGCCGCAACGGTTAGTTGGAAGCCGTGTTAGATACAACGGTTTTGTTTTCAACGATATGAAAGCTGTCATGTATAGTATAGTACATAAAATGCAACACAAGATCTGATAGGATTATAAAATAATTTTAGTATATCAGAGCTCTTAATGTATGATTATAAAATAACTAGATTTTTTAAGTATTTAAGCATGTGCAGTTTAAAGAGTGTCACTTGGCGCTCTTTTGTGTATCTGTGTGTTTGTCATATCAACGGTCGCGTCAATTAGTAACATCGGTCTTTTTTTTACATAAGCAAACACTCGCAACGGTTTTGGACCAACAGTCGTGTCCTTTGGCCGATATCCGTGTCTAAAATTATCAAACGGACTACTTCGCTATAAAAAATTAAACCTTTTGATATTATTTTAATAGAAACTTAAACCTTAGAAACTTAAACCTTGGCTTTTTTTTTTAGTAAATTAAATTTGAATAAATACTATTTCCATAATTGTTTTATAATATTTACTAGGTTTAAAAGTTTTTTTTTCTTAATCATTAGATAACATATATAAATTGAATTTTTTTACTCCATAAACTCATCTTCTTAATTATTAAAAAGTAGAAATTTAGAATATACAATGTCAGACACTTGGGGATAATATCATATTTTGAACTGTAGTAAAAAAATCGTTGCCAATGAATCTTTACTGAGGCAATTGTATCACAAATTATTTTCAAATGTGTAATAACTTTTATTCAAATACGGTCGATCTCGAGGTCATTACTATCTGCGAGGTTGCTTCACTTCCAAGTAATGCCCAGAAACTAAACACAAATTATCTTTCTTTGCATCAACAAAAGAAAAACTGTGATCATCGAACAAAATGCGACATGGATGCTTGGATTTCCTCTAAAGTCCTTCCTTTAGTCTCCGGGACTAGCTTTGCCACGAATATCACAGCTAAACCAGAAACGCCCGAGTACATGAAAAACGTCCCTGAATAGTACATATATAGCGTAACCACTAATAAGTTACCTAATGCCTTGAAGAAGAAGAAACAATGTAAAAAAAAAAAATTAAATTGTTGTTGAGCGTACCTGAAGAACTCCATTGCATAGTGAAATTGAAAGAGTATGTGACTATCCAAGAACATGACCAATTCACAAGTGTCAATAAGCTTCCCGCCGAACCCTTTACGTTTATAGGGAATATCTAAAGAAGAAGACAAAAGCATATCGATTTGATCAGCAAAATTTTCAGAACATTCATGAATCAATTTATAATACCTCTGACATTATGACCCAGGGTAATCCTGCCATGGCCATTACAAATGACATGCCATAAACCTGAAATATACAAATTTATAATTAATTTATATAAAATATATTATCTACAATTGCAAAGAGTGTTAATAATTATAATACTTGTATAGCAAGAAACACTATTGTGGGAGTGAGATCGCTCCAGCGATTAAGGTCCTGCGCGTTAAAATACTCAAAACTGTTATTAAATAAATAAATAAAGAATGTGATTTTAGTGTATAAAAAATTAGGTTGGGGAGAAGGGAATCAAACGATACCATCAATACGAACGAGAAGCCGATAAGAGCGCTACTGAAACACATTCCTGCTGCAGAAATCTGCATGTAAATGTATATCCATTCATGATAACTTTCTCCTATGACTTTAGACACAAAATAAAAATCTAGAGATAGAAAACATTATCGCGTTTAATTTCACCATTAGAAGGGGTCGTCTTCCTGATCTATCTGCCAAGAGTACGCCTATTGCCACAGCAGGTATCTGCAATTTATTTTTGTTGATTATTTTCTATCAGCCTTATCATAAAGAAAATTTGGACAAAATACTAATTCTAGACTAATTGATTAGAAAAATAGCAAATATTTCATATTTAAGTAAAATAGTTTTAAGTTTCTTACCAAAAAAACTAAGATTTTTTTTACATTTGGTACTTATGAATTTTAATAAGTTTTTGCTATTTTGCTAATTCAAGAAAAATCTTGGCTATTTTGTAATTTTAGATGTTTTAAGTGGCTATATAGCTAGATAATAAATTATATGTTAACAAATGGAAAAAGAAAAGATAATGATCTACCTGGGAAATAGCCATTGTTACCGTTCCAATTCTGGTTGAAAAACCTGAAACAATCATGTGATTAAAACATTTCTTTTGTTTTAAACCCGTTTGAAGCAAGTTTCTTAATAAAGATGTACACTTACCAACCCTTGAAAATATTGATTTTGCATAAGAAATAATCGCGACATTCCCCGAAAGTTGTGGCAGTGCCATCAACCCAATTCCTACCTAAGAGGCGCTCATAGAAAACAAAATAAAACAAAATTTGAGTTAATTATTTATTATACTCATCTCTTGATAATTAAATTCATAAATTATAATGGCTGAGTTTGAGATGTCTGACAGAGAGCGCATGAGCATATCTCCATTGGAACAAATCAAGAACTTTGTCCGATTCTTGCTGAAAGGCCTCTGTATAGTCCTGTCAAAAATATTACGCCCCGCGTTTAAAATTCATGTACGTTAATTTTTTATTTTTTTTCAAGTTTATGATAAAAAAAAAGATCGATTTGAATGATTTTACAATAATTTCAGCAGCTTCTGTGGAGATATCGACGTTCTTTCCCCTGAGACGCTGCAGCGTGGCTAAAGTCTCTTTGCGCTTCCCAACTTTTGCCTTCAAAAAAGATACAATTCTAATAATTATAAAATAGATAAATAAATAAGTGTCGATTTTTGCTATGTTTTTTTTTTCTTTGTTAAACTAATTGGACTCACTAGCCATCTAGGAGACTCGGGAATGAAGAATACTCCAAAAATATGTAACAGAGACGGAATGGCGCCTGAAAGAAATTAAAGGGAAAAAAATGATTTCGCTAATTAAATACAATTGAATACAAAAAGAAAAATGATTACCGATTATAGCCAATTCACGCCAAGTGACAACATTCCCGATGAAGAACATCAACGCGATACCGCAGCAAAGAGTCAACTGACCGACAAATGAACAAAAACAAAAAAAAAATTCAGGTTTTTACATTTAAATTAGCTCCAAGGAACATGTACTATAGAATAGTTTTAGTAACCTGATACGCGGAAGTAAATCTTCCTCGAATCTCCTTTGGGGTTATTTCTGCAATGTAAACCGGTACCTAATAATAAGGCAAACAATAATTTGTTGAGCGGATATATAGTCATATAAACAAGATTTCTTGGTGTTGAAGTTATTGTTGCAATTATTACCGCGTAACAAATAAGCCCGTTTGAAATTCCTAGTAGCACTCTTCCAATGTCCAGAGACAGAGCATTCTATAACAAAGAGTTCATAGTAACTTCTTTTTAATATTATGAAATAATTAGTAGGTTGGTAATCATGAGAGAGAGAGAGAGAGAGAGAAAGAGAACCTTCCCAAATGCTATTGCAAGCCACCCAGCTAAACATAATATTTCTGAGACCCACATTGCCTGTGCCGTTTACAGTTGATTTACAACATTACATAATAGAGTTTAATATATATTTAATATTTGAGATTCATGGTTATTTTGTTCATCCCTTAAAAAGTTAGAACTAAATGGAATATGAAGCAATGATAATACCAATAATAATCATCTCAAACATTTGAATATTGAAGTTCAGGGACAAATAAAAAATTAGAAAAAATTAAGGATGAAATCGATAATCAAAATTCAACTCAAGTTGGAGGGACAGAGAAATTTTAAAACCCAAGGACTAAATCGTTATAATCCAAAAAATTGTGTTGATCTATAAATTTAGAAATTCAAAGAACATTTGTGCTTGTATCTCAGATTTAACTTTTTACATTAAAAAATAGTGAAAATTTTGTTTATGTATTTAAATGAGTGACGCTATTTGTCCCGATTCACGAGTGGGAACGATCCACTCGTGAGGTGACACGTGGCAGTTAGTGGCCACGTGTCAACTCACGAGTGGATCGTTCCCCACTCGTGAATCGGGACAAAAATCATTTCGCTATTTAAATAGAGTCTATCTTACGATTATTCAAAATGTATATTCATAACTCCTCACTAAAAAAAACTAAGTCAAAGTTACATGATTAGATTGGATGAGTTTATATCAGAAAACGTCATAATTGAGAAAGCTCGGGTCTCAAAACCCAATAAAATATAGGGTCAAGCGGCTATATAGCCAAATAGAACTTAAGCTTTTGCAAAATAGTCATAGTTTGTCAACTATATGCAAACTAGCCAAAGTAAGATTAATCTAGGCTGGATTAAATTTAATCTCAACGAACTATAAAGACAGAATGTAAGTTTTATGAAGGCTGGATTAAAATTAATCGAGACGGGATTAAAAGTCGTAGTACTCTCAATTGACTATTTTGCTGTACCTAATGAAACTATGGCTATTTTGCAAAAGTCATAGTTTGAATTGGCTATTTCATACCATTTTTCCTAAAATATATGAACTAATAAGTTGTATTTTCCTTTTAAATAATTTGTCCATTGTCAATTAATAAACAAAAATAAAAAATTGTCCACGCTCCACACATGTCGCTGCAATAAGATAGAATAATGACCAAACGACACGTCGGTTGAGATCTGAAACACAATTTTATACTATAACCTTTTATAATATTTTATTCATTTTAAGTCTATAATTGATGGCCATCAAGCTGCTAGTGGGACCCACAAATAATCGTAGTAGGTAGTCCAATTAAAAATAATAATAAATAAAATACATACAGCTTTCCGACCAATGCGATCGGCGAGTCTCCCATTTATAAACCCTCCGATCATTCCTCCGATCGTCACCATCGAGCCAAACGCCGAGTACTGCCAAAAAAAAAAAAAAAAAAAAATCTCAAAAGAAAATAATTTTAAAAAAAATAACAACTAATAAATATATTCGTGTAAGTAATTAATCTATCTCACAGCGGAGAGAGAGAGGCCCAAGTCTTCCATGATTCCGGATTGCGCCGGCGAAGAATATCCGATCTACTACGAATCAACATCGTTCCAATTTAATAGAAAAATAGCAAAAACGACAATAATAATAGTTTGATTTGACGAAGTATAATTACGCCGCATCCAGTGGAGAGAGGGCCACAGAGAGCCACCGCGGTGCTCAAAACGACGACGGCCGTGGCAGTCCCGGAGAAATGTTTGTCGTTTTTTGAGTTTGACTCATCGGCCAGTATTGACCTTGTTAGTGCGCTTTCTTCCATGTTTTCCGAGATCTCTCTACTCTCAGATTTTTCTAGCTGAGAGTTGAGACTAAAGTATGGACAATGTGAGAGGTTGTGAATTCGATGTTACCGAACCAAAATGGAAGAAGAAAAATAATTATTCCAAATATCTGATCTGTCCCACTAAAAATAGGTAAAAAAAAAAAAATTCTTTTTTTTTTTTTAGAAAAGATAGTTATAATTTATTTATACTTTATCTAATAAAAATCCAAAAAGTTGTCGGGAGAAAAAAAAAAAAAAAATCTAAATGTACTTTTTGGGTCACCAAACTCAGCATATATGTTTCATTATTTCTATTTTTGTGTTTAGAATATGTTTCCTCTTGTAAGAAAATAGAAACAACTTGCAGTTTTCTTAAAATTTACCAGATTTTGAATTAAAATATTTTTTTGGTGCGCATTCATGTATAAAATAATTTTAGAACTTACCAAATTTTGTGGCTTGAGACCTCGATCAAGCCACAAAACTAAGTTCGGCGTCAAGATCAGCTTTTAAATGAGAATACATATCTTCCGTAAACTCAAAAGATATTTTTGAGGGGGGGCAAAATTATACATCAACGAGCTACAATTCATGTGAACAATGTTTTACATTTTAAATTGTTTTTTTTTTCAATTTTCAATTTTACATTACGTTTTAAATTGATTTTTTTTTCATAATGATATTTTTTACATTTTGTGAAAATTGAACCATTGTTAACACAAGAGGTCACTTTTACCAAAAATAAACTATTTGGAGTTCTCTTTTATATACTCTTTGCCTATTAAAAGTTCAAATTTATCTATATTTAATTTTTCACTCTTCAAATAAAGTAAAACATTGATACCACAAATTATGAGTGTTCATGAGAACCACCGATCAAACAACCCGATCATCTAAACGGAACCACATTATTTTTTTAATTTGCACTATTAAAACTTGAAGAAGTTCGGGTTATTATCAAGAGTTAAGAAGCTTCTGCTGACGATGAACTCGGCGAACATCGACGAAGACGTGAAGAAGAAAAAAAAACACCTTCGTCCAGATCAAGACCCCTATGTTAGTTAAGACGACTAGAGTTTCATCCTCCAAAAAAGGCAGTGATAAGTATTGAGAAATTTGGTTTAGTTTAGATGTATCTTTCAGTTATGGTTAGGTTGCTTCGAGTATAAGTTAACTTCGCTTAGCTTTACTCTTTGTTTTTGGTTTATGTCTTTTCCTTTTTTGCCCTTTACTTAAACGTTTAAGTAAGGTCTTTTCTGTAATTTTCCTTTTGTTTTTTGTAAGTTTAAATTGGGTCTTCGTCCCCAATTCTCAGTTAATGAAACAGTTTTTCTTTTTTTAAAATTTCTCGTTTCATCTCTCTTCTTCTCTCTGAGATCTCGATCGTGAAATGGTATCAGAGCAAATTTCCGCGATTCGCTTCTGATCGAATCTCCATTGATTTTTTTTCGATTCTCCTCTCTCAACTTCCTGTATCGGCGTGCTCATTATGATGTCCGACGAAGCATTGACTGGAGATATGTCTGCGACTGGAATTAGGTCGCAAAAGGCTCCGATTGACGATGTGGTGGATCCGTTCTTCTTGCACCATACAGATTCGCCAGGAATGATCTTGGTGACGCAGCAGATGAATGGAGAGAATTACCACTCGTGGAGCAGATCGATGAAGATGGCGTTGCAGATCAAAAACAAATTAGGGTTCATTGATGGCTCTATTCCAAAACCTGACGACTCCAATCCTAATCGTGTGGTTTCTTGGACAAGGAACAACAATATCGTTATCGCGTGGATCTTGAACTCGTGCACTAAAGAGATAGCTTCAAGCGTGGCTTTTGGAGATTCTGCAGTGGAGATCTGGAAAGACCTGCAAGAAAGGTATGAACAGAGCAATGGTCCAAGAATCTTCGAGCTCAGACGCGAAATCATGAGCCTCGTTCAAGATCAGATGAGTGTGGGCGCATACTACACCAAGCTCAAGATTCTTTGGGAAGAGTTGAGCAATTACAAGCCGATCTGCACGTGTTCTTGTGGAGGATCTAAAGAACTACTCAACTTTATGTTAAGTGAGTATGTCATGAAGTTCCTTATGGGACTCAATGACTCCTTCAACACTGTGCGTGGCCAGATCCTTCTCATGGATCCTCTACCACCTATCAACAAGGTATTTTCTATGGTGTGCCAAGATGAGAAGCAGAGATCTGTCAGCCTGGACTCTATTGGTGGTCAAGATCATTCCAATCCCATGGCAATGGCTGTGAATGATCAAAAGAAATCCAACAAGAAGGACAAGCCGATGTGTACTCATTGGTCGCTTATTGTATCTAACCATATCTCGCCCTGATATTACATACACTGTCAACATGTTGAGTCAGTTTTTACAGTCTCCTTGTGACACTCACTTACAGGCAGTGCATCGTCTTCTCAGGTACATCAAAGCTGCTCCAGGACAAGGTCTTTTCTTCTCAGCTCAAAGTTCAACACAGTTGAAAGGCTTCTCGGATGCTGACTGGGCAGCATGTTCAGACACACGGCGTTCTATCACTGGATTTTGCGTGTTCATTGGAGACTCCTTGGTGTCATGGAAGTCAAAGAAGCAGCAGACAGTGTCAAGATCGTCGGCAGAGTCAGAATATCGGGCATTGGCTTCTGCGACAAGCGAGCTGATTTGGATGCAACAACTGTTACGTGACTTCCACATAGATCAGTCAAGTCCAACAGTGCTGTTTTGCGACAATCAAGCCGCCGTGTACATCGCTTCCAACCCTGCATTCCATGAACGAACGAAACACATAGAGATCGACCTCTATTTTGTTCGTGACCATGTGCAGCGTGGAACTTTGAAGCTGCTGCCGATTCGTACTCACCATCAACTGGCGGATGTTTTTACTAAACCTCTTCCTACTCCGGCATTGAGATCTATCTTATCCAAGCTGTCTCTCAAGGACATCTTTCGTCCACCTTGAGGGGGAGTATTGAGAAATTTGGTTTAGT
This sequence comes from Urtica dioica subsp. dioica, assembly GCF_054948205.1. Taxonomy (NCBI): domain Eukaryota; kingdom Viridiplantae; phylum Streptophyta; class Magnoliopsida; order Rosales; family Urticaceae; genus Urtica; species Urtica dioica. The sequence goes on from NC_142766.1 coordinate 20,756,069, forward strand.
TTAGATGTATCTTTCAGTTATGGTTAGGTTGCTTCGAGTATAAGTTAACTTCGCTTAGCTTTACTCTTTGTTTTTGGTTTATGTCTTTTCCTTTTTTGCCCTTTACTTAAACGTTTAAGTAAGGTCTTTTCTGTAATTTTCCTTTTGTTTTTTGTAAGTTTAAATTGGGTCTTCGTCCCCAATTCTCAGTTAATGAAACAGTTTTTCTTTTTTTAAAATTTCTCGTTTCATCTCTCTTCTTCTCTCTGAGATCTCGATCGTGAAAATAAGAGTATAGAGTACGGTTATGGTATTTGAATGTAAAAGTAATTTGTTCGCTTATATACAAGATGGAATGATGTGATTTTTTTTCATATATTAAGATTAAAGTGTATATTTTATCATTTTCTCTCATATTCTGTATATTGTCGTTCATTAGAAATTAAATCACGTGAAATGAGAAACATGCTTCATCGTCCTTAAAATTGTAATTTGTTAACATCAATGAATAAAATTTTAGTATTTGACATGTTTGAGAGTGCTAATAAATGGGAAAACGACAAAAATCGGCAGAAAAATGAAAAAAAATGAAAAACGACAAAAAATGGAAAGAAAGAAAAATGACAAATCTCAGATAAACGACAAAATAATAGTTCTAAAAATGACAACAAATCCCAGATAAACGACAAAATAATAGTTTTAAAAATGACAATATAAAAATGACATCAAATCCCAGATAAACGAAAAAATAATAGCTTTAAAAAAAAAATAACGATTTTTTTTTTTGGAAAGACGAAATATGAGGGAAACTCGCAAAATTTAAAACTTCTAAACTCTGATTACCACTGGGCAACACAGATCAACACAAATTTAAAAGAGCAATATCTTTATGTTGTAATAAACTCATATCAGATTCATATCTTAAGGTGCTCTCACTGAGCTAGCTTCCTCTTATTTACTCAGTTTATACTATTTCTGTGGTAATAATATTATTCCTTAATTTACTTCGACACGTGATTCATTAAATCATTGTTCATGAATAATGTTTGCCTGTATTTCTTCTAGACTTTGTCCCTTCGTCTCTGGTACCATCTTCCAGATGAACAATATCCCGATCCCAGGAACAACCGCATAAATCATAAATATCCCTGTAAATCATTGATTTTTTTGTTATCGTTATTATAATAGGATCATTATATTAACAAAAAATTGGTTACGTAAGCGCCATCTAAATTATAGGAATTGTAAATTAGCCAACCTTCGGTAAATACTTTGTAAATAGCCTATTTGCATACGTGGCAGCCTATTAACTATCTATTTTTTACATGTTTGGTTGTGTTAAATAATCTTTTACTAATCTATTAATAAGTCCACTTGGCTATTTACAAGAAATTAACTAAAGGTAGGCTATATCTCAATTCACTATAACCGTGTGGTTATATAACTTAATAACCCTTATATTAAATTAGAGATTAATTAGACAAAAATTAACCCTCACCGGCTGAGCTCCATTCAAACATAGAGTTGTAACTATAGGACACAATGCATCCACAGATCACTGAGACCACATTCACAATACTTCCACCAACACCTTTTATATTTACAGGGAATATCTGAATTTGAAAAAAAAAATGGAAAACAATTAATTGTATAGCTTGAAATATTTATAAAACATTTGAAATCAACGGATTGGAAAATAATGATGGTGTACCTCTGAGACTATGATACCCGGTATGCCTTCTAAACCAGAGCAAAAAGACCCAAAATAGACCTACATATGCAATTAATTAAAAACTTGAATTAATTTTTTGTTTCTTTCTTCACATGGAATGAAAATAGATAAAACTAAATACATTGGGTTGTCAATGATTAAATTAAACTTGTAAATTTACCAATAGGCCGACAAGAGCCAGACTCGGAGTAACCTTCTCGCCCAAGTGAAGCCCCTGCAATAATCAAATGTTTCGACATTGAATGCAAATTTAATTCTCAAGTTTTATATGAAATTAGGTTATTATATGGTTACATTATAGTAAAATAAAGTAAATAAATACCTGGAAGAGGAATGACAGTGCAATAAGACCAGTACCCAAGCAACATCCAGCTGAAGATATCTGAAAACGATGTTATTTGAAGAATATGAGCAATAAATGATTTTTTATTTTATTTTTAAATATAATGTTTGAACAATTTTATAATCCACCGAGTTATTAATATTCTAAAAATTATTACCAGTAAAAGTGGACGCCTTCCCAACTTATCGATAACACTTAGCGCTAATAACGCTGACAGAATCTGCAAATGAGCTTGAAAATGTGAAAACACACCAACTATTCACTCTTTATCTATTTATTATTAAATTAACCTTTATATTTTCTTGATGTTAAAAAATTATCTGTTCATTAATAGTTTGATAATATTAAGAAAGAAAAAAAGCTAATACTTTGATTGATTTTTGCATAATAATTTATCAAAATCGACACAATAAAGAAGATACTATCATATTACAATACCAATATGTATAAATATGTATTAGGATTAATATGAATGTCCCAAACTGATTAAGAAATAATCTAAGCTATATGTTTATATATTTTTATTGCGTTCTTAATAATAACTTCACTAACAAAAATCAATACAAAAATTGATTAAGCATACAACTTTTAATATTGATATAGTTTTACAATAATTTTTAAACATTAATATAGTTTTACTAAATAAGAAATATATTTGCAATGAGTGGTTATGATACCCATTTATGTCACATAGATGAGAGAGTACTGGTTTTTTTAGGATGTAATAAATTTCAGATACTTATATAAATTTAGTACCTCGACTATTCCAACTGTCATGCTTCCAATAGTGCTCGAAAAACCTGTTTGATACAATGCTTCTTAACTAAAGTGATGAAAGTATATACATATATATATATATATATATATATATATATATATATATATATATACTCTAAACTTAAACTTAAGGGGTTAAAGTGAATTATTTCTTAAGATGGTTAATTAGTAAATTTTTAGAGTAAAAATAAGAGGAAAAAAATAAATCTAGCAGGTAAAAAAAAATGTGTATATATTTACCAGCGAAGTGTATAATTGAGCTTGTATAATAGGTAATGGCGGAGATGCCACTTAGCTGTGAGAAGACCATCATGCCAATTCCAATCTTAATCCATATTTTGACAAGTCAAGACGAGACTTATTAATAAACATATCAATAAGATCTAAAAACAAAATCAAAATAAATTACTTGTGTAATATAGATAAATCGACGTACAATAAGACAACGTGCATACTTTCTCTGGAAGAGACTCAGAAATCCATCTTCGGAGGTTCGTGTACAATAATCTGTAAATTCCTAGAAAACAACCAAACAAACAAAAACCTTGTTTATTATTTTATAAAATAATTAAATGTATATAAAATGTATTCATACTTTGATCTCAAGAGTCTCTTGTGATATATCAGCCTTAGCCCCCCTAAGGCGGCGTAAAGCGATTTCCGATTCCTGAGCTCGACCCGCTTTCATCTGTGGTAATTAATTTTCACTAAATCAGATATAATAATCAAATTAATTGTTAAATATCTGTATTTATTCAAATTAATTGTTATTACCAGCCATCTAGGAGACTCGGTGCAGAATAGCAGAAGTAGTAGCTGAAATATGAATGGAATAATCCCTGAACATAATAATAAGTGCAAGCTTATATTATTGTCACATGATTAATTAGAGTAAACAAAATTCAGTGTGAATAAATAACACGAGGGATGACCGATTAATGCTAATGTACGCCAGTGGATAAGAGGACCAACGACGAAGGAAAGTGCTTTCCCACAGGCTATCACTACCTACAAAAATGATTTTATTCAAAATGAAGGTTATTATTGACAATAAGTTGATTATTAGAGTTACATTGATCTGAATTAATAGTTTAATACACGTACAGTTGAACTTGACATTACAGTTCCTCTAATATTTTTGGGGGTGACCTCCGAAATATATAAGATCAACTGTGAGGAGCAAAAAAAAAAAACAGTGAGAACTATATATTATACAAATATTAATTAGCTGATAATGATCTATTTAAACCTTAATCGTAGGGTATTGTACATCTAACTAGTTCAAATTAGAAAGCAAATGAAAAAAAAAATATCATTCCCTAATATGCGTTCTACAAATTATTAGAAAAAATGAAAATGATTACGGAAAATTAAATTCACATATATAAACTATTAAATTTTAATAGTTGTTAACTCCAAAAAAATTAAATAACTATTCCAGTTAAAGCATGTCTATTAATGTAGAAAAGTTTTACATAAAAACTATTTTCTTGACTGATTAGTTGAATCTTGACTTATTAATCGTTTAGCCAAAATTTACAAATGTAACTAGTTATTATTCAAAATTATCTTAATCTTATATAATTATGTACGTACGGACGTACCCCAAAAGAACTTAATCCGCCTCCGCATCCCACCAAGAATCTTCCCACGTCCAACCACAAAGCATCCTTTCAAAGATGAATTTAATTACTAATTAATTAACATATATATTGTAAAAAACTAACTAAAAAAGTATCAGTAAAGAGTAAACTAGCTAATATTTTGAAATACGCTTTGAATAGAAACCTTAGAAAATGCTACAGATAGCCACCCCAGTACGCTTAATAAACTTGGAAGTCCAATTGCCTGCGATTCGTAATGTATTGTTATTTTATGCTAAAAAAATAATCGAATGGAAATTGAAATTATTTTACTTAATTACCCTTCTTCGACCAACAACATCTGCGAATTTCCCACTCCACGCTGATCCACATATTGACCCCACAAGGGCAGTTGTAACAAAAACCGAGTACTATCATAAAAAAAAAAAAAAAATAATAAAGAAAAATTAAAAAAAAATAAAAAACACTATCTATTAAACTTTGGTAACCAAATTATAACTAAACTCGAAAATACCGACAAAAAAATTAATTGATCATATACTTTGGAATATTTGATCCATTAATATGTTTAGGCATATTGAATGCCCCTTTTATTTTTTAACCATCAAGAATGATTTATTAAATGATATGTACAGACATATCCACGCATTTGTAGTCACACAATTCTTACACATTTTAAATAGAAAAAAAAAAAAAAAAAATCACCTGTGCCGAACTAAGGCCAATGTCATGCATAATTCCAGATTGTGTTGGTGAAGAAAACCCAATCTACATATAAATATCACAACAAATGGTGATTAATAAACACAAAATGAAAAATAAAAAAATAAATAAACTTTAAAATAAGACGATATAATAATATTAATTCTCACGGAGGTTCCGGAAGCAAAAGCAGCGCAATAAATAACAAAAATGCTTCGAGCGAGGTTGGAAGTAATCGGAGATAAAGAGCTCCGATCAAGGTTTTCTTTTACCAACAACGAACTTTTCATTGTAATTGCCTCTCCTTCTTCTTCCATATTAATTCTCTTATTATGAAATATTATTTGTTAAATTATTTAGAAAAATTGGCTGCTTATATAAACGGATAATATGTGTTTAACTCTTGGCTTGGTACAAACACAGATTCCCCACTTGTATTTATACTAGTGGCATCCTCAATCCATATAATTATGATTAATTCTCTGTAATTTTATCCCTAATTTAATGTAGTCATCTAAAAACTCTATGGATTTCAATTACTATTAATGCTTTGGATTTTGTCATCAAACCTTCAATCTAATAGTGTTTATATTTATTTCTCTATAATTTTATTCCTAACTTATTTTGAACTTCTAGAAACTCCATGGACTTACCTAAAAAGAAAAAAAGAAAAAAAGAAAAGAAAAGGAGGTTCTAAGATTTCTTTAGAACATGAACACTATTTAGTACATTTAACTAAGCTATCACTTATCATTTACAAAAAATAACAAGAATAACGTGTCAATGTTTATTTATTTTTTTCGAAAATAATTTTTTTTAAGTTACATAATTTTTTAAAAATGTATTCACTTGTAAAAAAATTACAGTAATAAAAACAATTAAGAGCTATTTGTGTGAACAAATTAGCAGCCTATTGGCCATTCCACTAAAGTTGAAAATTCGGTTAACTTCGATTAACCTTTAACCGATTTTTGTTTCTCACGGTTAATTGTTAACCGAAATAGAAAAGTGGACAATTAATTGCAATTAATTGTTTTAACCGAAAAGTGGGCAATTGTGTGTGTGGCAGCTGTGGCTGTGTGACGTGTGTGTGTGGTTGTGTGTGGTTGTGTGTGTCAGTGTGTGTTTCAATTAACCTAGGTTAATTGATTTTTATTCGGTTAAAATTAACCGTACGGTTAATTTTAACCGAAAATTCAATTAAAATTAACCGTACGGTTAATTTTAACCGAACAATTTCGATTAAAATTTAAATCAAAATTCTTTTTTTAACCGAAATTTTTTCTTTACATTCCACACACTTGGATCAAATTATTATTATATACTTACATATTACACAATACAAAACAAACAAAAGGTATAAAGTATGATGCATTACCATACTCCAATGTCTCATATTCTCCACGTGAAAAAGCAATTACAATATCACAATATACATACACACTACACCTAGACCCATAGTTGAAGGAAATGGCTGAATTAATTAAATCCAAATGAGATACGTACGGTCATCTTATGCGTCAACATATCAACTTTTCTATATTTGTCGTATTTACGCATAAATGTAGTTAATAAAATTACATAGATGAATTAAAATTACACCAAATTTCATTTTATAGACCTACAAGTTAACAAAATATCGGGATTATACCTCACACTTTAAAAATATCTAAAAATAGACTTTTGTCCCAATTTCGGACACAAATATCCTTTTGAATAAACACACTTATTTCACTTTCACTCTCTATCTTTTCAATCCCTATTACGATCTTTCATGATCGATTCCGACGAGATATAACTAAATTCAATGAGATACGAGGGAATCCGACGAGCTATGATAACATAAAATGATAAAATTTTATGTGAATTTGACTTTTTCCACGTAAAATGTCCAAAAAGTATGAATTTTATCGTATAGTATCGTACATTATCGTACGTTATAATTATAATGTACATTATAATTTGTATGAATTTCATCGTACATTATAATTATAATGTATCATATCTCATCGTACGGCATCGTACAGCATCGTACATTATCGTACGACATCGTACGTTATAATTATAATGTACATTATAATGTGTATGAATTTTATCGTACATTATAATTATAATGTATCGTATCTCATCGTACGACATCGTACATTATCGTACGGCATCGTACGACATCGTACATTAAAATTCATACAAATTATAATGTACATTATAATTATAACGTACGATAATATACGATGCTATACGATAAAATTCATATTTTTTGGACATTTTAAGCGGAAAAAATCAAATTCACTTGAAATTTTATCATTCTATGTTATCATAGCTCGTCGGATTCCTTCATATCTCATTGAATTTAGTTATATCTCGTCAGAATCGAGTGTGAAAGATCGAATGAATGATTTAGAAGAAATCTCACGTGAATGAGTGTATTTGTTCAAAAGGGTATTTGTGTCCGAAATTGGGACAAAAGTCAATTTTTAGATATTTTCAAAGTGTGAGGTCTAATCCCGATATTTTGTTAACTTGTAGGTCTGTAAAATGAAATTTCTCATTTATATCGTCAGCTATTTACTAACGTGTTGAAAATTATTTATTTAGCGTTGAATTATTCGTTGAGCAAACTGTTATTTATCAATTATTCCTCAGCTTTGTGTTTCTTTTGAGTCTATTTCGTCCGATATATATAATGTTTAACCTTTTTATTAAAAAAAAAAAAAAAAAAACTAGGTGTGCTATCGAGGTGTTGACCTGTTTTTCATGAAGTTTGTATCAAGATACTCGCCACTTTAAATGTATGGTGAACAAGTTTTGAGAACCAAGTCCCTAATTTAACATTAGATCATATTTAGGAAAAATTACTTTTGACCCCCAAAACAAAAATATTAATTTTAGATTAACAAACTTGTGCGCTACGCTCTTCTAACCGGTCTTCTAAATTAAAAAAAAATCCATTAAAACACAAAATATAATAGATAACGGTAAATAAATTTTGGCGCGAAAATTTCAGTCTAGAGTAATTATTTAAACCGTCGCTCTTCCTAAATTCAAAAAACCGTTAAAACACAAAGCATACAAACATAACGGTGGATAAAGTTTGGCGCGAAAGTTTTCAGATAAAGTAACATATTTTATAAATAAAAAAATAAAAATAAAAAAACAAAAAAAAAAACAGACTAGCCGGCACAAATGATTTCTATCACTTTCATTAGGAAATAAATCTTTAGATTAGCAGAATAAGAGAAGAAATAAATTAATAATAAAAGTAATAAAATAGATTAAATTTGTGAAATGATAAAACAAAGCTCATTGTTTCCGTTTATACCATGGTTTCAAATGTAGTCGCTGACGGAAGGTCTTCGGCCGACGAAAGCTGTTTTTACGTTTCGTCGTTTTTCGTCGACGGAGTTTTCTAAGTAACTAGGCCACCTAAAACGTTTGTTTTGGGATCTAGTCTATGTTTGGAGATTTTTAGGGAAATAGTCAAACGTATTAGGTGACAAAATACGTTTTACTTTTTTGTCCTCAATAATTAAAGTAGTTTTTTAAAATCACATTATTTTTTTTTCCTTTTTTGTGCATGTTAAATTCCTATTTTGTAGAAGGTAGTTACCAAATAGTTCTATCTCTCTTCCACGTTCTCTCTCTCTCTTTATCTCTCCCCAAAATCAGATCTGGTTTTTTAAAACACGTTATCTCTCTTTCACCTTCCACGTTCTCTCTCTCTCTCTCTCTCTCTCTCTCTCTCTCTCCAACCCGAGCGTGGCTGCGCCTGGCGAGATCGGCACCGGGGGAGATTCACCGGCCATGGGCGACGCCACCTGGGCCGATCCCGGCGTCGGGGAGGACCCCACCGACCGGGTGGCGCTGTTTGGTTGCTTGCTGGTCGCGCCGGCGAAGCATGCGGCCTGGTCGTGACCGCGCCGGCCTGGTCCTCGAGCTTGACCCACCTGAACTTCCTTCCGCTCCTTATGCAACCGCTCTTCGTGATTGTCGAGCTTCCCTGCCTGAGGATCGACCGCTGGACCCGGATCGCCTGTTGCATTCCCGCCTTAAGCTTGTCGAGGTTGCAGAGCGAGAGAGCGTCAAAGGCCACGCCGAACTGCTTCGACGCGCACGAGCCGTCGGATTTCGCAAAGGACTCGAGGAGCGCTGTGACTCCGTAGACCACGTCCGCGGCGGAGACCCTCGAGCTGTACCCGTGGAGCCTCATGAAGCTTCTGTAGTAGATTATTTACAATTATTTCCATTTATTTCGAAATCAGATCTGGGTTTTTTTTAACCCAGATCTCAGATCTGGTTTTTAAAAAAATAGTACAGACTGTGTTGTTTACAGATGATTTGTTTACAGTTATTTCCATTCAAATTACTTAAATGTGGAGAATGAGATAATTTCTAGTAATTTACGTTTATTATCTGTGTTGACAGGTTCTAGATTAGCGCGCCACGTATAACAATTTTGAAATTGTCTGTTATTTTATATTATTATTGCCTATTATTTAATATAATTATATTCATTATTTTCATTTGATTAAGTAAAAGGGCAAATTAGTCTATTAATTATTGACACCTAAGCACGTTGGCTATTTCCCTAAAAGTTATGAAATGATAATAAAATAGATTAAATTTGTGAAATGATAAAACAAAGCTCCTTGTTTCCGTTTATACCATGGTTTCAAATGTCGACGAAAATCGTCGATTTTCGGCGAAAAAGTCGCTGACGGAAGATCTTCGGCCGACGAAAGCTGTTTTTTCGTTTCGTCGTCGATTTTCGTCGTTTTTCGTTTTTTTTATCGTTTTTCTTCGATTTTCGTCGTCTGTCGTTTTTTTTTTGCTGTCATTTTTCTTTTTTGTGTCGTTTTTTTTCCTATCGTTTTAAATAAATATATATATATATATTAATAGCACACATTTATAAAATATTATATATATATATATATATAATTTTTTATTAAAAAAGATTATTTACATAATGTATTTTTTTTATATATGTGAAAAATATATGTATGTATTACATGTATATATTTTAAATATATTTTATCATATTTTTTTCATTCGGTTCCATCAACTTGTCGGTTTTACATGGAAAACGGCATTTGAAAACGGTAAATCGAATACTCTTTTCAAAAAAATTTACGTTCGGTTTTCCATCAATTTGTCGATTTTCCGTAAATTAGGAAGCTCGAAACGGCAACGAAAACGGCATTTCGAACGGGTTTATACTATATGCAATTAATTTATTCTGTTTGTGGCTTTATGCATGTGGGGCAGAGAGAAGAAATCGTTTTGTGGAGGTGTCGAACACTTGTCATCGGCTCAGTGAGAAGAGAAAACGATTCTCTCGGTTTCATAAGAAAAGACACACATACACACAAAACTGACCGCACTAAGAAGAAGCAAAAAATTCTCTCTCTCTCTCTCTCTCTCTCTCTCTCTCTCTTTTCTTTCTTTGCTTTTTTAGCTCTGAAGAAATTGCATTGCCGCTGAATTTCGTCTTTCCTCTTCTCAAGCTTCTTCTTCTATCTTTAGCCTTTACTGTTCGGAACCCAATAACTCCTATATTTGAGCTCTCTCTCTCTCTCTCTCTCATCAAACATAGCACTTTTTTTCGGTTTAGTGTTTCCGATTTCATTTTTTGCTCTTGAATTCGCTTCGTGGAGGTTTTGAATTGTTTTTTGTTCATTATCTTCTTATCTCGTCTGCTTTTGACCAATATTCAATAGACTATCGAATCAAAGCCAGCATCAACGACGATTACTACCTCGAGAACTACAAAACGACGTGTCGTTTCGGTACAACCGTCGTCTCCGATCGGCGATTCTGAGCATCAAAACTGCCTCGTCATTAGAGACTAGGTTTGTTTGTCGATGTGATTTGTGGATAGATTTTCAGAACTTGAATATCATTGCATGACTTGTTTTGGCTAATCCTGGGTTTTTTTTTTTTTTTTTTAAAGATTATTTCGTTTCTGTTGCGAGGCATTTATTCTGCTTCGGATTCTCTTTCTCTGTCTCTCTCCGAAAGTGTAACTGAAAAAAAAGTACTATCAGCGGTTTCACTTTCACGTATGTTTTTTCTCTTCTCTGGCTTGAAAAGAATTGTTTAATTAATTAACTAATATTTCTTTTTCTGCTTCTAGATTCGCCAGTGGGTAGTTTTAAGGTTTGTGTTGATTCTTTCAGTTATATGTAATAAGCTTCTCGAAAAAGGACGTCTAAAGGTCTCTCTCTCTGTGGCCAAATTTCAGAATTTTTTTTGAGAAATTGACTCATTTGCCACCAATTTCATAACATTTTTCCACTATCCACCAAAATACTAATTTTTCTCAAAATGTCACCGAGATGTCAACATTGTTGACATTGACATCTCATAATGAATAGCAAAAAAAGATGTCAACATTGTTGATATAGATAGTGTCATTTTGGGAAAAATTAGTCTTTTGATGGAAAGTGGCAAAATGTTATGAAATTAGTGGCAAATGGACAATTTCTCTATTTTTTATTCATAAAATAATTCAATAACTTTCCTTTTTCTCTCCATCACTTGTTTGGGGTTTTTCATATTCTTTCTTCCATCCATTCCTTCCTCGGATGATCCCATGTTTCTAATTATACTTCAATCAACGTTTCCTCGCAGATTCGCTTTTCGCTTGGGCCGCAAGAAACAAGGTTAAACTTCAACGGATCATTCATGTAAGGCTTGAGATGTTTGGAGATGGAAAAAGAGAAAGGATTCGCTGCGTCGCCTAGAGTAGTTTTGGACGCGTGGTTCAGCAGAAGCAAAGGGACTTCATCGTCGTCTTCTTATTCTTCATCTTCTTCTTCTTCCTCGCCGTCTTGTTCGTCGACCTCGAGCGGGATTTCCCAACTCGGAAAGCTCGTCAAGCTCTGGAAGACAAAGTCCATCAAGCGCTTGGCCTCGTTCCCTCCAAGGAGCTCCTCGAAGACTAAAGGAAAGAGTAGAAGCGCTCACGACGACTCGCTCTCTTGCACAATCTTCGACTTCAAGTCTTCCCTCGTCACCTTTACCCTATCCGAGCTAGTTTCCGCCACCAAGAACTTTAGTCCCGGTACATGTATATTATATTATAAGAAACATTATACAAAATAGTCATTTGAAACTACTTGATCAATAAAAATAGCTAAAGTTTCAAGTTTCTAGCAAAACTACATCAACAACAAATGATTAAATTTTTTGGAGACCTATATAGCATTTCATCACTTTAAAAAATTTAACCGAAGGGTAAAATTAAATATTGAAACATGAACTAATTATAGACAAATTTTGGTTATTTTGCAAATCTATTAATTTCGATTGGCTATTTAGCTAAAACACCCTGTAGTACATTATATTCTTAGTCGTTATTCGGATTTAGCGACTTCTTTGGTGAATGATATATTTTCTCTTGCTTTTTAGAGAATTTGATCGGACGAGGAGGATTTGCCGACGTGTACAAGGGGACTCTGAAAGGAGGGCAACTCGTAGCTGTGAAACGGCTTACCAAAGGAACTTCGGAGCAGAAAACGTCGAGCTTCTTGTCAGAGATGGGGATCTTAGCTCACTTGAGGCATCCCAACACCGCCAAGATCATCGGAAGTTGCGCCGACGGAGGAATGCACTTGGTTTTCAAGCTCTCTCCGCTCGGGAGTTTGGGATCGCTCCTTCACGGTTTGTTTCATTTTGCTCTCTCTTTTTTTCCATTCTCGTTTACAAGACGGCCTTTTAAATTGCGTTTGATATCAGGCTCTAATGACGTAATAATCGGCTGGAAAGAGAGGTACAAGATCGCCATGGGGACAGCTGCGGGGCTTCTTTATCTCCACGACGGATGTTTGAAGCGAATCATTCACCGAGACATTAAATCCGATAACATTCTTCTCACAAAGGATTACGTCGCTCAGGTTTCTTGGTCCGCATTATATAAAAATTAAATTAAATATTATGTACGTTCGTTGACTATATATTTGTGTTGTTATTCTCCAGATTTGTGATTTCGGACTCGCAAAATGGTTACCGAAACAATGCTCGCATTTAAATGTCTCCAAATTCGAAGGAACTTTCGGGTCGGCTATCTAAAATTACCTCTTTGTCATCGATCGTTGTATTGTCCTAGTTCATAACAAATAACCTTGAGAAAAAATAAATTGTAGGTACTTTGCTCCCGAGTATTTCATGCACGGAATAGTAGACGACAAGACCGACGTGTATTCCTTCGGCGTTCTTCTCTTGGAGCTTATAACCGGCCGTCCAGCCTTGGATGACAATCAACAAAGCCTTGTCATTTGGGTAACCTTTTTTGTTTGGCATATCACGTATAGCTAAAGCAATATTTTTTTTTATCAATCTCACGTGATGTCGTTTACGTAGGCAAAGACTTTGCTCGATAACAACGACACTAAGGCTCTTATTGATCCCATTCTTTGCGGCAACTACGACCAAGAAGAGTTGGATCGTGTCGTTTTGACTGCTTCTTTGTGCATTGAGCAATCACCGATCTTACGCCCTCGCATGAGCCAGGCAAGTCTATATAAAAAAAGAATAAAAATTTAGATTTAGTTCCGTTATTTATTCGATAAATTCAGTCGCATACATATATTGAGTTGAAGCAAGTTGAAAGAAGAACAATGAATATGTCCTTGGACCAAATAAACGAGGATTCGAATTTTTGGTCGTAGGTCATGGTTTTGCTAAGAGGCGATGAACAAGCTTCTCGAAACTTGAAAGAGAAGCGAAAAGGATCGCTTCAAAGAACATACTCTGAAGAGCTTTTGGACGCCGAAGAATACAACTCAACAAAGCAGTTGAATGATCTGGACAAACACAGACAACTTGCTTTCAGTTGATCTTTCAATTACAGGGAAAGAAAAAAAAAAGAAAAATTAGACGCCATAGATCATATTTTAGCTTTAGAAATGGGTTTGGTTAATGGATGTTGTTTTACATGGCAATCTAAGATAGTTTGTCACATGTATTGATTTTCATGTAAAACAACTGTTATTAGCAACTTTGTTTCAAATGAACTAGTCGTTATAGTTTGACCTTCCTCTTGGGAATTTTGGAGTTCATGTATTCTGTGGAACGTGATTTAGAATTTTATTTTGTGGAATGTATTGGGTGGATTTTGATTTCTGAATTTTTGTTGGTGAATAATGTCCCGAAATCCTCTGCCTCACTAAGAGAAATGTGATGTTTTACGTCCTTAATGTAAACGTTTATCATGTTATTTGTACTTTCTTTTTTGGTTAGTAGTAGTGTAGACTCGTCGTATTTTTATTCGGATCATTGGGATCTAGACACGGTTATTCCATTTTCTTCAACGTTAGGTATCTAGTGTCGTTTTGTAATGGTATTGTTTTTTTTTTTTTTTTATGAATTATAATGGTATTGTTATCGTTGGTTATAGTTTTTTTTAATAATAGATTTTTTTGGGGTCAAATTAATGCTTTTTCGCCTTAAGTTATATGTATTAAATGCCATTTTTCGTTTTTGTTTACTACCTCGCTTTTAAGGCTGCATTGTCGTTTTTAAGACTTTATGTTGTCGTTTTTTGTTTCCATTGAGCTCTTAGTCAAATCATTTGCTAAGAAAATTATATTATTACAGCTAGACCGGCGTAACTACGCCTTAGGCCTGACTTTTTATTTTTTTTCTATTCAATAATTTTGGCTACTTAGGCTAAAATTATACATTATTTGTCTTATATGTCCCGTTTAAATAATTATAAAATAGTAGTAACTTTAATCTTTTTAATTTTATTTTATGCTTCTCCTCATGGAAAATCCTTGCTTGACCCTGTATAAACACTACTAAAATCATAAAACGAAAGCTTTGTTCTAATTTCCTTGTTGGACAAATTATGTGGAAGCAATTAAATAGATAGAAATTAAAAAAGAAAAAAAAAAAAGAAAGAGAACAAAAGGAAGCGTCTTGGATTCAAGTTCCGCATCTATGATGAGATATTCTCAATTCTCATCCCTTGTCGTAACGTAACCAATGTTTTCGACTGATTTATTACCCACGTTTTATCATTTATTTCAATTACAATTACATCCCTGTATTTGTCATTAATGCTGTTAGGTGCGCTCACACTTCTAGGTATTTTCTTAAACTCCCCAAACCCCATATCTGGCGGTGAATGTTTCGGACTAGTTCATCTCCAAAAAGACTACTTTAACCCTCGTTAATGAATTCATTGAATAAGGCGAAGTTTTTTTTTCCAAATCATGCCATGCATTAATAGTTTTGAATAAATAAATATTTGGGAGATATTTGTTGAATCCATTTTATTAATGGCTCACTTCTTGTTTCCCAAGTAAAATTTGCGTGATGATATTAATTTGCATGACTTGTGTTAAAATAAAATTAAATATATAATTTTATTAGTGTTTCATTAATGATGTGTAGGAATCTTTATTTTATTTATTTATTGGCAATTGCTTGTTGACTTTTTTGGGTAAACAGTAAACTGTGTTTGCAAGTATTTTCTTATTGATATTTTCGAATTTAGTTTCCGACAAGAACCTTTATTCATCAGTTCTTATAAAATATTTTACACAGAGAAAAAATAACACACAAAACTTATAAACAAAATTACTTGGAGACATTACAAGAACAAAAATTAAAACACACCATCTTAATTCCTTGATCTAATCTCTTAAGAAGCCTAAAAAAAATTGATCCACATCTGATATTCTTTTTCTTTCAAACAAAGGATCAATTAATCCGTCATTTTAGCATTGATTGATTATAGAGAAGTCGGTCAACTAAAAAAGATTGGAAAGTTTTTGTTATTAGTATTTGGTATATTTCAATTTTAAACCTTACCAAACACGAAGAAGGGCATATTCGCAAAATTCCTAAAGAATTTCGAACTCCCAAGTTTAAGCGGAGAGGACATAGTCGGTATTTCACAACTTTGCTTCCAGTGCAATTAACAGCAAAGCAATCACAGAAGAACAAGGCTTCAAGAGAGAGAGAGAGTCGTGTATTGTGTAGTATATATAATAATAATATTATTATTAAATTAAGAAATAAACACTACAACAAACTGAAATGAACCGTCTCTCTCTTCTCTTCCCTTTCGCTTCTCTTCTGTGATATCATATTATTACAAGGTCAAAACTCAAAACATCAAGAACACCATCGAAATCATCATCAAACGCCACAAAGAACTCGAAAACGACGCGTCATTTCGGAGTCTCGTCTCTTTATGCGATTCTCTTCTCCGATCGGTGCCTCCGCGGCGGAGACCTATCCTCTTCCGGCGATACCAGCCCCTGAGTATGAAGAACAACCACAACAAGTCTAACAACAGCAATACGAATGGTTTTCTTCCGAATTCTCTGAAGTTTATTTCTTCTTGCATCAAGACCGCCTCCTCCGGTGTCCGCTCCGCCAGCGCCTCCGTCGCTGCCTCCATCGCCGGCGATCCTCACGCCCTTAAAGACCAGGTTTGATTTCGCTCTTGATTCTCTTGAAATCGGAATCTAGGTTTCTTTACTCTGGACTCTGGAGTTTGGAATAATTTTTTTCCCATCTTTTGGGGAAACGGAACCGTTAGTTTCTGGTCTCCGATATCGATTGAGGAAAAAAAAATGCATGTGTACGAAATTGGGGAACTTAATCGGAATTGACGAAAGTTGAATTTTCTTCGGGTTGTTTTTGCTGGTTACTGGAAGTTTGAGATGGGATGGGCTACTGATCGAATTTGGGTTTGTTGAGATTATTGAGTGAAGAGTATTGGCGCTTTAGCTTGTTCAAATGGCCGTTCTGGCCTCATTCAAGTGGAAATATTAGCTTTGTTAAGTATATGCGTAGTATTTTTAACGGTTGAGAATGATTATTGGTGTGATTTTATTTTGTTGCTAGAATTTGAGCATTGTAATATCATTTATTATCTTGTTAATCTTAATTGTAAAAAAAAAAAAAAAAAAAAAAAAAAAAAAAAAATAGGTCTAATGCTTTGTGGTCAAAATTAAGGGAATAAGCTATCAATTTTTTTTCCCTCTGTTTATGGAATATGTGAACATCAGTGTCATATTTGACATAACGTTAGGTAAACAACATTAATTTCCTTATAAACGCCTATGTTTTAAGCAGTCTTTGGATTTAAAATCCCGGCTAATTTTTTTTGTGGCGGAACAGGTGCTATATTCTTGCTTCGAGAGTCTAGAACTTGGTCCATCTTCCTTCAAACGCATCCTCTTGCTCGGTTATACCAATGGATTTCAAGTCCTTGACGTGGAAGATGCCTCCAATGTCGGAGAACTCGTTTCGAAACGCGATGATCCCGTTACATTTCTGCAGATGCAGCCAAAGCCAGCGAAACTCAAGGACAATGAAGGGTATAGATCATCGCATCCCTTACTTTTGGTTGTCGCGTGTGAAGAAACTAAGGGCTCCGTTCTGATGCCAAGTGTGAGAGATGGGTTGGTCAGAAATGGGCACACTGAACATCAAGCTGAAAATGTCATCTATGCCCCGACTGCTGTTAGGTTTTACTCTCTGAGATCTCACAATTATGTTCATGTTCTGAGATTCCGTTCACCTGTGTATATGGTCAGATGTAGTCCTCGAGTTGTCGCTGTTGGTCTCGCATCACAAGTAAGCATTAGCTTATGTTATGTATGTCAAGGTTGATTATTATCTGTATTTTCTTTATTATTGTTGTATCTACTTAAGTTATTATACAGTGGATGCTTCTTTGCCATATAGCTCACATTCCTTCATCAAAACCAAATAATGATTAGATTTGTTGCTATGTAAAATAGGTAAATTAAAGGAAGATAATGTGTAACGTCTTTTTTTGTTTTTTTAACATGAATTCTCTTTGATTTAAGCAGAGTGTGTATTAATCGCTTGAATTGTACCAATGTTTTGCATCCAGATATACTGCTTCGATGCGGTTACTCTTGAAAGTAAGTTCAGTGTCCTCACTTATCCAGTTCCGCAACTCGGAGTCCAAGGAGTGGAGGTCAATATCGGCTATGGTCCCATGGCTGTGGGTCCTAGGTGGCTTGCTTATGCTTCAAATAACCCTTTGCAGTCAAACACAGGACGCCTAAGTCCACAGAGTCTCACTCCTCCTGGTGTGAGCCCATCAACTTCGCCCAGCAATGGAAATCTTGTGGCTCGATATGCTAAGGAATCTAGTAAACATTTAGCTGCTGGGATAATAAACCTTGGTGACAAGAGCTATAAAACTTTATCTAAATACTATCAAGAATTTGTACCTGATGTCTCTAGCTCTCCTATTCCATCAAACTGCAGCTGGAAAGTTAGCCGCGGGGCAGAAGCAGATAGTGCTGGAATGGTCAGTCTCATGCACTAATAATCTCCTAATCGGTATCTTCAAAAAAAATTAATATAGAAAAAGATCCTAATCGGTAAACTTAAATTGTGAAATCAGTGTTTATGTTAAAATTCCTTAATCTCAATCAAGTGACCGACATAGTTTTCATTAATGGTATGGCTTAATTTGTTTCAAGCAATAATTTTTCTCTGCATGTGTATCTATCATTTCAGGTAGTTGTACAAGATTTTGTTTCCAAAGCTGTGATCTCTCAGTTTCGAGCTCACACTAGTCCAATCTCTGCTCTTTGTTTTGACCCAAGTGGGACGTTATTGGTCACGGCATCGGTTCATGGCAGCAATATTAATATCTTCCGCATTATGCCTTCCTCCTCGCATACTGGGTCGGGAAATCAAAGTTATGATTGGAGCTCCTCTCATGTGCACCTTTACAAGCTTCATCGTGGAATGACATCTGCTGTATGCTTCTATTCTCGATACCTCCCCTAAAATATGTCTGTTTATATCTTTTAATAACCGTAACAAGCTCCTTTATTTTGATATACAGGTGATCCAGGATATATGTTTTAGTCAATATAGCCAGTGGGTTTCCATCGTTTCGTCCAGGGGAACTTGCCATATTTTTGTTCTCTCTCCCTTTGGCGGAGAGGCTGTTCTTCAAATACAGAATTCTCACACTGATGGGCCTACCCTTTTTCCGATTATATCCTTACCGTGGTGGTCCACTGCATCTTTTACTGTGAACCACCACTCTTCATCTCCACCGCCACCGCCACCTGTAACCCTCTCAGTGGTAAGCCGAGTAAAGAATAATAACTCCGGGTGGCTCAATACCGTCAGTAATGCTGCATCTTCTGCAGCAGGGAAGGTGTTTTTGCCCTCCGGAGCTATGTCCACTGTATTTCATAGTTGTATTCCTCAAAATCTGCAACCCGGTCATGCTAAGGCGAGTTCGTTGGAGCATCTTATGGCATACAGTCCATCCGGTCACGTAATTCAGTATTGTTTGCTTCCATCATTGGGGGGAGAGCCCAGTGATACTGCTACTACACGAACCGGGTCAGGCTCTTTGCAGGAGGATGAGCTGAGAGTGAAGGTTGAAACTCTACAGTGGTGGGACGTTTGTCGAAGGACTGATTGGCCTGAAAGAGAAGAATACATTTCAGGGATTACTCCAAGGAAACAAGAGGCTTCGGAGATGGTTATGGGAACTTCTGATTTTGAGGACAGTGATAATAAGGATAAAGAATCGGCAAGATCTCACTTGTATATTTCCAATGCAGAGGTTCAGATAAACTCCGGGAGGATTCCGATCTGGCAAAGATCCAAGGTATGTGTTTTCTTTTATCATGTTTGGAAAGCCTTTGTGTCACCAACACCAACTATAAAAAAAAAGTATCTGACCCTTTTGCTTGTGTGATAGATATATTCCTTCACTATGAGTCCAGTGAATGGTAATGAGTATGCTCTAACTGAAGATCCATCTTGTGGAGAGATTGAAATAGAGAAGATTCCTGTACAGGAAGTTGATATTAAGCGAAAGGATCTTCTGCCTGTTTTTGATCATTTCCTCAGAATGCAGTCCAATTGGAATGACAGGTATTTGATGATGCGTTTATTTAGTTAGGTTCAAACTGTATTAGTTCTGCTATATATCAACTCACTTATCTTTCCTTGTTGATGCGATTCCGCAGGAGCCTCGTCAGTTCACACTCATCTGTGGAGTCTCACGAGGGTAAAGCGAAATTTACAGAAAACACTGTTATTTCCCATGCCAAGTTCGCCGCAAATGCATCAACTGCTTCATCTGATAACTCTGATGGCGGTGAGTAGTAATGTCAACATTTATTATATGAAGCTGAGTTTTATTTTTCTTTTTTTTCCTTCTAATTATGCGGTAGGGACGTGTTTATGATAGTTTCCATTGATAACAGGATCTCCAGAGGATTCTTATCCAATGATTATGAAATCTTCGAACGATAACAAGGAAGTGGAAGGAGGAAAGTCCTTTTTGGCATCGCGTGTACATAACCAAAGCCCCGCTAACAACAATGCACTTTCAATTTCTTCTAGACAACCAACATCAGACACGTTTCACGTAAAGGATAACTATTCAAAGGGTCTACTGGGCGCTGATAGAACCATCGTCCCAAAAGGGGCTCATCAATCAGAGAACGGCCACGAGCCCGCTGCGGAAGGAGGTTCCAACGGAAGCTCAAACCGTTCGGATGTGAGTATGGGCACTCTCGATGAAGGACCAGCGCACGACTCCTTGGATTTTGAGCAGTTTTTTCAGGAGGGATATTGTAAAGCATCGGTGCCAAGTGACTGTGCTGAATCCGCTGAAGCTGTCACTGACAGTCCCTGTGATAGGGAGAAATCTGAAGAGGACGGGGAAAGCGACGACTTACTTGGCGGTGTTTTCGCATTCTCCGAGGAAGGTTAGAACTTAAATACATACATATCCTTATTTTTTTTACTCTTGATATATCGCTGGTTTATGATAATTTATTTATGTGGGATTTCTTATCTGCAATTTGAGCTTGAGCTTTTACACTTTCATGAATGTCTAGTGATTCCAACCATGCACATTCTTACACGGTATTTACGAATTTTCGTTTTCTTTCCGTTGCATTTGATGCAGGATAGCGCAAGCTCCCGCGATCGATCGGGGTTGCCTTTGAAATGGTTTTTTTTTTTTTTTCTTTTTTGCCGAGTGCTTGGTCTCTAAAAGCTTTGGTAATTAGTTACAATGAAATTTCAGGTTATTTCACTTTCAGCCGTTGAAATCCCACTACTGACTGGATTGATTGATTGATTGATACAAAGAAACGGTATAAGCTTCTTGTGGCTGATGATCCATTAGTGCTTCTTGGCTTGGGCAAATATCTGTTCTTTTTCTAATTAATTTCTTCTGTGTAAATGTTGTAAATGTGAAACTCATAGTATAACTGGTCTGCCTGTGGACGAATTCTTTCCTACGACGTGTAACATTATTCATTCTTCAAAGAAAAGAAGAAAAAAAAATTAATAAAGGGAAAAAAAAAAGAAATTTAAAGAAATCATGTTTGTTTACTGTTCAAAATGCATTGTTTATTATTTTATTTTATGTTTTGCTCAGTTTCGAACTTTTTAAAATTTTCTTTTAACTCCGGTGAACTTGAAGCAAGCGTAGACTATACTTAATTTTTGGGATATTTATTGACTTACTTGCACGTAATGTCGTCGTTACTAGACGTGTTTCTTCTAACCACAGGTTTCATTTTTCCCGTACAGAATAAGAATTTAGAGTTGCTTACAAGGAAAATAAAACAAAAATAACTTGAGGGAGAAACTAACAAGCAGTCTTAACTAATTTATTCGAATACGGACTAAAAGTCAAATATTGCATTTGATGCCAAATAAGTCGCATGTGTTTCGTTTATTGGGATTGAGACTCGAAGAGAGTACAACATGACACATAATAAAAGACCATCTATAAAGTAGTGATGTAGCTTTCGTGTGGGTAATGTTACTAACAAAACGACATATAATTCATTGAAAGGGAATGGGACGACAATATATAATTATTATGCACATCAATCGTGTTCGTGACATCGTGTGCCTTCATATTCAGGGACGTCCCTAGGTACCCCCTGTAATAGATCTATAAAAGTTCTAAATATGTCACTCTGATTTATTTTAATAGAGCAATGTAACCCTTAATATTTTTTGTTGTCTGTCTAATAAAATTATAATATGTCTCCTTATAACTTTTTATTTATTATAATTTTTTGTTAAATTTTGATTTAATGTCTTAGGCCATCTTCCAATATTGTTGCACCAAATTGTGTGCAGCAATATTCATTTGGTGTAAAATTTACAATTTTTTTTTTTACCTTCTTTAGCTTTTAAAAAAAATTGTTTTATTCCTTTCTCTAATAAAAGAATAAATATATATTGTAAATGTATATTTATGGAATATTACACTTTGGTGTAAGAGATGGTGCAATTCCATTGGTTGGAGCACAACTTTAAAATGTGCATTATTTACACTTTTTTAAGGCAAAAATTACACCAAAATGGATATACCCTTGAGATACTCTTGGTAAATTTTATCTTCTGACCCATTAAAAAAAAAAGTGTCCTCTAATTTGCTTCCGGGCTCTTCCCATGTTCATATTCTTGGCTTTGGATACCCGTGGATAGACCTTCGTACTCGTGTCCTACCATCCAATCTCAGACAACAAAAATGTACTGCAATATATATATATATATATATATATATATATATATATATATATATATATATATATATTTTATATGTATGATGTGTATATACGTGTACATGAAGATCTGTAGATACCGTTCACGTCAAAATCAGGCCATGGGAGAGAATCCAAGATGTCACTGTTTTGTGGTCCATATCAAATAATATATATTATATATATATATACACACATATATCCATGAAAATCTAACTAGAGAGAAATTGATTCACAAAGAAAGGGAAACAAAGTTAAAAGTGTAAGAGGATTAGAACCAAGTGTTTTGGTTTGTGACAAACTGGAAATATATTTCTAGGGGCTTTTGAAGCTCACCTAGTCAGAGTCATCATCCTTCAACATCTCTTTGCATGTGAGACCAACACAACGACGACGACGACTTGGTCTACTCTACTTGTCGTTTCTGCGATCGTGTCATCGTTTTATCGGTATTGATTGAGATAGATAGATATTACTAGGGTTTTCATAACACCACGATGATTTGTCCAACAAAAAAAAAATTGAAAAATTAAATTTTTTTTACGATTATTTATAAGCAATTTATCATTTTCAAAAAAATTAATTTTATGATCAAATTTTTTTAAAGCTTGATTATTGCACATTTTAACTTCTAATTTTAGACAGAACTTGATTGTTTTTATAAATCCATTATTTTGGCTATTTAACTAAATCACTTTTTATTTTTATATCATATATTTGACTTTCATGCTTTTTAACGCTTAACTGTATTTTGAAGCATATATTAAATAAAAACGAATTATATGTGGTTTCATTTATGTGCCATGTGAGGAGGACATTAATTATTTTTTAATTTTTTGTCCTGCTGGTTTGTTTGGGTTAGCCACTGAAGTTGACCGTGTCCGCAACGAGACTATTAAGTTCTAGAGCTTTACATTATGGATTAAGCTTCATTAAATTTTTATTGAAAGTTAAAGGAGGCAATCAAATGGCTGTAAAAAAAAGATACTATTTCATAACTGAATTAAATTTCAAATCGATCTTATCTAAAATTTGCAGCGCCAAACACTCTGGGTTCTCTACAAGTTTTTGGAAAATAGTCCAACACTCATGCTTTGCTAATTAAATATAATCTCTTTCAAACTTCATTGCAGACTTTTTTTAACGACACTTTATTTATATAATCATTTTTCCGACATGAACGTATGAAGCTTTTCTTACTAAAATACGAGACACCAAGGACGTGAACTCTCTCAACATTAAATTTCTAGTCGAACTATATTAAAATTAAGAAAATAGTGACTAAAGCAACACACATGCGTCATAATATTATAGAGATGTAAGCATAAATTTGATTATTTATTTAATATTTCAATAATTAAATTAGAGTTTTTTTAACTGAGAGTAGTTATTTATTTCATACAGTTTATTCTACATATGATATTAAAACTATTTAAATTTTCAACCACATATGTAGAGTGGTGTAAAATATTACCTGATTAAACTATAAACCAAAAAATTAAGATGATATAATTGAATATGAAGCATAAACTTTGAGATGGTCTAACATTGGTGCTTCTTATGAAAAGAATCAAGGCAATAATGTATATCAGTCCAAGTCTTCATGTTAATCCATCATTTATTTTTCTATTATTAATTATGAATGAGAGTAGCCAATAAGTTAATAGTTTCTCCATTGAGTTTAGTTGAAACTTGAAAGCAAACATTTGAGAAAAGTTTTGATTATTTAATCCTCACTTGTATTATTGCCCTGGCTAGTGTTTGTGTCTACGTGCCAAAAACTTCATGGTTATCAACCAAATTAACTAAAACTAGAATTTCTAAGAACTACTCATCACGAAGCACATAGTGACAAAACCCAACTAAAATGATCATTTCCCTTTGAATGATACTATATCTCAAATTAAAGGAATTCTATCATAACCCTAGCTAGGCACATAATTTCAATGGGGGGTCCAAATATTACGTCCAAGCGTGCAATACCTTGAATGCCAAAAACTCATTTTATTTAGATTTCATTTTAAAATACTTCACATTATAAGGGTCTCTCATATATTTTTGTTCCACATAGCTTTACTGTTTATCTCGTTAATATGCACACTTTAAGCATCTAGCTTCTGTTTAACTCAGGAAAAAGTTAGTTTATCAAAAAAAAAAAAGTTCATTTGCATAAAATGGAATTAAATTTCATAGGTTACCGTAGGGACGTACTATTCATTTAGCTTCTGTATGGCTGAAAGTTGAAGCACTTTTAATTTTGAATATCATGTGCTGTAACTTCCACGTATATATACTGTTTTTTACTACTAGTAAATTAAAAAGTGAGTAAAAAAACACTGAGAGAGAGAGTTACTAGAGTTTAAAAATAGAAAGTTAGAAGATAAGCTTAAAAATATGTCCTTGAAAGTTGACAGAGAACAAAGATTACGGTGTGGTGGGACAAGTCCTTTCAGTAAATTATTGTCGCTTTGAGTTTGCACAAAATTTGGCCAATCAAACAACAACACAACGAACGACAACAAAAACAATAGCAACATGACAAAGAATCTTGAAAAGATAGAAGGATAGGCGTGATTAGTAATATATATATATATATATATATATATATATATATATATCAGTGCGGGAAAAAAAAATGAAGTACTCAAGGAATAGGGAATTGATTCGTACTACTATTTAAGAAGAAATATAAACAAACAAAGGATAATATAAAATAGATATCATTCTCTAAGAAAAATCCAGTAACTAATATTATTGATACATACAAGAAGTATTTGGTCATAATTATATATGTTTACGATATTGTTCTTTATAGACAAGACAAAACATTATTCCAACCGGATAATTTCAAGAGATAAAGATGCATAATCATCATCCTCTCATCTCAAAGTCATTTCACACCCACTTGTGTTGTGTGTGTGTGTTTATAGTAAAAATCTTCCACAAGAATAAGAAAACTTTTTTTTTTTCAATGAAAATATATATAACAACAATTCCTAAATCAATGCGCATTTTTCGGCATTGTCATGAAAGTTTTTCCATGCTCAGCTGGCACTTGTATATAATATATTATGAAATATAGGTAAATAATTTTGAGGGCCGTAGAAGAAGGTACTATCTATCTACAGCTATTAAAACGTTGCAGGGGTTTTTTTCAGTAGTAGTAAAACAAATATGAAAATAAAAGAAACTATGGCTTAATAATAATAAGATTTAAATATTCAAGAGAGAGAGGGCAATAATTACATAGAGGAAAAGACTCGGGTACAATGATGTAGAGTCTTGGATTTTTGTGATACGTTTCAGTCTTTAACTTAATTCTTAAACTGACCTGCTGGAATAAAAAAAAAAAAAAAATTATACTTATTTTGAAAAAAAAAAAAAAATTGACAGAGAAACATATTCCAGTCAAATGTAACCAATTAAACCCGACTTTATGTTGTCATCATGCACTGCATTGCATAATATTAATATATATATTATATAATGGACAGGGAATCTTGATATCATTAAAAACCATTGTTATTATATTCCTTGCCTCTTCAGTTATCAACCTCCAAAAAAAAGTAAACCAAATCTCTCTTTCTGGGGTTTTCTCTTTTCCAACATTGAAGAAGAAGGAGAGATAGAGAGAGAGATCTGAAGATCAATTCTAATGGCTGGCCATGTGGTTCAGTTGCAGAAACAGTTGACTGACTACACAACTTCACTGTTTAAAGAGGTAATTATAAATAACTGTGAATATATTTCTACATTAAAAAAAAAAAGTTTATCATCAATTTGAAGAGACTTGTTTCATGTGTAGGGAATTCTAGATGAGCAATTCAACCAACTTCAGGAACTACAAGATGAGAGCAACCCAGATTTTGTAGTTGAAGTTGTTACTCTCTTCTTTGAGGATTCTGAGAGGATTCTTAATGAACTAGCCAAAGCTCTGTGAGGATTTATTAATTATATTATTTTGATCTTGATTTTTTGTGACTGGAATAGTTACTTGGTTTTTTATTTTTGTAATTAATATTTTTTAATTTTATTTCAAACGGGTGCAATATATATAGCGATCAACCGAATGCTGATTTTAGAAAGGTTGACACTCATGTTCACCAGCTTAAGGGTAGTAGCTCCAGGTATTTTTTTTGTATTTAATTTACTCTTTATATACATGAATTAAAATAAATAAAGTTCATTTAGAAAAATTTCTAGCTATATATATTTCGGAGGATTTTTTTTTTTTTAGGGATATATAGTTCGGATGTTGATGGTTATGTGATTAGTATAAATCTAGCTATAATATAAGAGGAAAAAGTAGATTTTAACTTTCAGGAAGTTTCATTTATTTATCAGCATTAACTGGCAATCTTTCCTCAGTACCGTATAAGGTATAATATATTATTATTGAGTGGATAAATAAATTTTTTATCTTTATAATATTTCAGCGACAAACCCAAAATAATAGATCTGAAGATATCTATGTAAACATGTAACTTCGCTTTCAGACGATTTGTCTAATTGTCGTAACAAAAGATAGCACTCATTCCACAATAACATATAAAACATCACAGTAAATTGAAGAGAATACTACTATATGGCAATGAATAATGTAATACATTCAATTCGAGATATGAGTATTCACATAAAAAAGATTACGACTCTTTATTACATTGAAATAATTATTTGGTATAGTGAAAAATAAATTTTTAATTTTTTGTGAAATTTATATTCAGTATTGGAGCTCAGAGAGTTCAAAGGGTCTGCATTGGATTTCGTAACTATTGTGAGGCAAAAAATACTGAAGGGTTCGTTGTTTCTTCCTTAAATATCATACTTTCTTTGTATTTTTCCCAGAATGTGAATTTCATTCTCACGTGATATTATATATATGTGTGTATGTGTATATGTATGTGTGTGTGTGTGTATGTACATATATAGGTGTGTAAAGTGTCTGCAACAAGTGAGACAAGAGTATGCCCTAGTGAAAAGCAAGCTTCAAACTTTGTTCAAGGTAATTTGTATCACATTTGCATATTTTATACATAGCTGGGAATATTGTACAGTTTTCTTTTTTCTTTTTCTTTTTTATTCGTATATATCGTACAGAATTCAATATGTATATTTTTCATTGAATAGTACGATTGAAAATGCAGTTGGAGCAAAATATTTTGGCCGCAAAAGGATCGTCATTTTGATCAAGATGAGATGATGTGATGATCAGAATCGTTGAGATGATTTCATTATTATTATCAACTCGTGGGCAGACCAAATTATATAAATAATTGTCACCCACGTTGTGTTTCAGATTTTATTAGTCTGTAACATATATTATTTCTTCTTGATAATTTTTTTCCCTTCTTTTCAAGTACGAATTATATGACTTTTTCGCGTTATCAGTTATTATTTGAAATTTTGGGTAATGCACAATGTTGATGGAAAATTAAATGTTTAATTATTTCATTACATGGTGGAAAGCTAGATATTAATTATGACTAGCTAGCCCAAAAGAGTTAGTTTGGCTTAGGATAAAAATATTGGGGAAATCAGGATAAAATTGGTCAGAATACAGGCTTTTGACACTTTCCGGTAGTGGTATGAAAATCGGATCGGTTATCGAAACCCTGATGATTACGCCAATTTTTTTGAATTTGCTGTTCGTGAGCTGACTTTTGAAAATTTTGAAATTCTAAGCCCATGATCACGGGCTGTTAAATAATAGTGAGTTGATTGTTCTAATGGGTGTGTTAAAATGTAAGACATGATGTATTGTAATGAATATATTATAGACTAATTACATTTAAAAACACATTTTTATAGTTATGTGTTCACTGGATACACCTTAGTAGATTTGATATTTATCAATTTATTATATCAATTACAGTAATTTCATCGATATTATTTACTTTTTTTCTTATTGGATACCCATTTAAATTATTGGTATCTCCCGAAATATCACCAAAATTTTGGATGAGAAATACTGATACCGTTATTTGGAGTTTTAGTATATCGGTAACGATACCGATACTGAGTTTAGCCAAAGAAGAAGCTAACAAAATATACGTTACACACAATTAGAAGCTTAACATCACTATTATAACGTTATTTTAATATTGTAATTTTGTTGATACAGTTGAAACGTTTCTGTTATTAGTAGTTAATTCAAATGCTAATTTTATAAATTACACGTGACGTGAAATTCAAGGTCCACAGAAAGCAAGGGGTAATTTTTTTTTATTATTTTTATTTTATTTTATGGATCATGTTAGTAATATGTATAGGTCAATTAATACAATTGATAAATGCTAAAAAAGTCTTCTAGCAAAACAATATAATAAAAATCCACCGACCAGTCATAACATGACTTGGTATATTGTATAATAAAAAACCGACTGTCGGCATGTATCACAAGTGTCATGTGGTACTAAAAATACAATAGTAACTTTTTTTTTGGGATAAAAACAATTATCTTTTTTTGTGAAATTTATAGGTGATATAAACTATTGTAATTGTGATTATATTCTTATTTTTATGGTCAACCGTGAACGTTGGACTTGTTCATCAGATAATCCGAAAGGGAGGTCGAACGAGGGATGACAATAGCTACAATCTTAGTAGGATCTTGCAAAATCAGATCATATCCATGATTTTTTTTTTAAATCATACTTTACTTATACCTATTTATTTTGAATGGGTCTGAATCTAAATAAAATCTTAAGAGGATAAAAAATAACCTATGAATATTTTTTTACCCATTTAATATTAAATTTATTAATAAATATAAATAAATTTAAAAAAATACTTAAATTAATAATACATACGATCAAAATTTGCTTAAAATTCATAAATATAGGGTACTTACAAACCATACCCTACTCATCCCCATATAATATTTAATTGGTAATACATGTACCATACTCATTAATCATTTATTCGGGTAAAACATTATCCATAACGAGTAGAATCTTATAGGTACATTGGTAAAATTGTAATCCCTAAGCCGAATATATACTCTCTCATAATATTGATCATGCTTCAAATAATTTTCTGTAATTTGGGCTTTTGGTAATATTTTATTGAAAAATTTGTTACAATTATTCAATCTCCTAGTTTTTTTTTTTAATATTTTAGTCAAAATTTTATTTTATTAATAAAATAGCCACCAGGACTGCAGTAAATTAATTAAATAATAAATTAAGTTAATTAAATTTACTCTTTATTTAATTAATTTAATACGGGATTAGTTGACTGTTTTTCTTTAATAAAGTGAAAGTTTGGCTTTTTTTTTAAATGAGAATTAATTATTAGGCTACTGACTTAACTACTCCTATTTTAATAGTACAATAATAATGCAATGAAAATCCAACAAAGTAAACTTCACAATAATAAACTTATTATCGAGTTATTTTCTGATAATTGCTTTTTGGTAGTTATTATAAAAATAGTGTGTTATTGTGAAAATAATATTTTTTTAAGTTGTAAACATCATTTTTTTTATGTTTATAGTTTTTTATTTTATTTTTTATCTATATTTAATTTTGTTTGATTTTAAAAAATAACTATTTATCGTTTAAAATACAGTTATTTTTAAAGAATTTAAAATAGACGATATTTTGAAATATTGCATCCTAAAAAGATTATTTGCATAAGTTTTCCGACTTATTTTCTCTCACCACTACTATTATATTTATATCCGTCAATATATTCGATCTTTCTCGACAAATTTAGCAACTGTTTGAGACTTACGTAATCATCATCAATAGGGCAAACTAGCTTAATAATGCGTGAGCTCTGTTTGTATATTTATGGTATAAAATTAGGTGAGATTGGAATGGAATATGGTTCGATGAACATTGTGAAGCCGATAGACCTACCACGTATACGTATATATATAGATATATTACTTGCAGTGCATAGGATTTATTTAAGAGATTACGTGCGTTATATGAACTTATAATAAAATATCAGGGCTGATAGCGATATCCTATAGCACTTGTATAGATCTTTATACGATTCTGTTAGCTTTATATGTACATCTGAATTGGGAAGCAAAAACCCAAAAAACAAATAAATATTTGTATTCGCAGGCTAGGCATATCTCACACCATGACTGGATATCTTCTCTATTTTCTTCCTATTTTAAATTTTATTGTCACTTTAAATAAACTCTTTTTGTTTGATGATTCATGCATTGACGATCGCCCATCTGGAATCTTGAGACCTCGTTTCCTTTTTATATTTCCTTTTTTTTTAGTATTATCCGACAAGTAAGAAAAGATCACATTTTAAATCACTGTTTCAGTCTCATTTTGTTCAGTATTTTATCAGTTGTATTTATTTTCACTTATTTATGTAAGATTCCTCAATCAGACGATCGAATTGGGGTGTCCCATTATAAAATATGAACCTGGAATTCACAGCTCGCAAGCTATTTGTGATTTCAACAACCAATCTCTTCAATTGTTTCTCTTCAGTTGTTTGATTATCGCTTTCGAGCGATTGGGTCAAAACTGCCACGATATTTTCAAGTTTACTACATTGTTATAAAAATTAAACGTAGCCAAGGAATAACCATCAATTCTTGTATAATTTTATCTCTTTGAAAGTCAATTTAAGTGATAAAAGATTATGTTGAAAAAAAAAATTGATACGAACACTTGACATTTTTTTTCACTATTTATAGATAAATTTAGAAAAAAGCTGAAAAACGGTGTTTGAGGAAGTTTTTGGTATTCTATATTTCTGAAATTAACATAAAATAATTCGGTATCTAGAGAAATTCTCCTACATATTTTGGGTTTTCTAGCTAGTCCAATAAGCGAAGATCTTTCTTGGGCTTTAAATCTCACTTCATCTACTACTACTCTCAACCCAGCTACTCGAATGGGTTACGTGTGGTACGGATTTTTGAACGGGAAATGGCCGGATCTAGTAGTCATTTTAATATTTTGGACCAAAATATTGAGTTCCTTGTTTTGGACACTTTTAGATGTTGCTCATGTGAGCAAATACAATCTTGCCCTTTAGTTTGATTTTTTATGTTGAAAATACACACAATTTTGGCCGGTTCTAGTTAAAAAAAAAAAATGAGTTTCACTTTCTTCTACATTCACGCTCTCTCTCCTCCGACGGTTTCTCTCTCTAAAACCATCACACCCACGTCGCCGAAATCATCGAGAAATCAACAACAGCAGCAACAAAACATTCTCTCAAGTATATCTCTACATTCTCCATAATTTTTTCATATCTCTACGAAGCCCTCTTTCTTCTCCATTGGTTTTCCGAAAACCTAAAAACCTAAATCGCAGAAAATGACGAAGCCAATGATTGAATCGCAGGCGTCAGATGAAGAAGAGACATCGCCATTCGAGTTGAAGGTCCGAAAGAGAAAAGCAAGTATAAATGAGGTACATTCTTCACTTTGAGCGTTTGGGTAACTTTTTGATTGCATGCCGAGTTAGTTTGAGTTACTATTTATGTAAACAATATTGGGTGATTATGTATGTGATTGTAGAATTCTTTGATCTACATTTTCTGTGTTTGGAAGACGTCATAGGCCATAAGGATGTAATTGTAGACATATAAAGCTATAGTCACTAGAATTGTAGATGTTTATGTCTACACTTTCATACAATTTCGACATCTACAATATCTGAAATTGTTGACTTTTATGTCTAAAAGTTTTGTGAATGTAGTCATTTATATTTACAGTTCCTATAATTGTAAACTTGTAATGCTCTTCGCTAGAATTCTTGTGTATTTCATATTCTTTTTTATACTATACTAACATATATATTTGCAGCGGGGATTGTGGCATGTTTGTGATCAAGGCAGTTGAGTACTTGACCCACGACGTACACATGTCTGGTTTAGACGCATCCCTCATGAACATGTTTAGACGGAAGCTCACGATTGATTTATTCCGTCATGGGGCGGTGAAACTTGCGACCGGCTACGGATATGACGACGAGTTTCCGACATCTTTGGACTAGATTTTTATGTTTACATGAACTAAATCTCAAACTATGAAGTTACTTTTAAAACTATGTTTTATATATTTGTATGGCTTTGTATGAAATTTGAAGCTTGAATGCCTAAACAGTGTTATCTATTTTGGTATGGTTTTTTTTGTTATGACTATATGATTTTGGTATGTTTTTGTTTTGTTCTGGCCGTGTCTAAAGATGTATACAGTGATGTCTACAGTTGTCGTGATTGTAGACATATATATCTATAATTTGACATTTTATGTATACAATCACAACAACTGTAGACATTAATGTCTACAATCACCACAACTGGTAGCTTTTGTTTTGTTATGGCCGTGTCTAAAGATGTGTACAGTGATGTCTACAGTTGTAGTCATTGTAGACATATATATCTACAATTTGAACTTATTGTAGACATTTAATGTCTACAATCACAACAATTGTAGACATAAATATCTACAATCACCACAACTGGTAGACAATGAAGTCTATAATTTGCACAACTTCTATCATGTAATGCATTCAAGATGTAAAAAAGACATACTTCTATCATATAAGTCGTCATTCAAACTCCAAAACAGAGTAAATACATTCCAAGTTCCAAAAAGATATTAAATACACATTCAAAGGCGTACACTCAACCGTGTTAGGAGTTGATATAAATCCTGGAGAAACTAGGCTCTCCCTTACTGCCTCATGCCCTTCCCGTGACTCTTGAGATATTTCCAAAATCATATGAAATCTTCTGAATACTGTGGGTTCGACCCATGTACCACTGTGTTTCAAAAATGTATATATTTCTGACATTCCTGCATAGGAGAAACACATATATGATTTTGTTATTATCATGTATGAACAAAATTAAATGTCTACAATGAGAATATTTGTAGAAATGTATATCTACAATTACACTAATGAAGTGTAATTGTAGATATACTGTCTACAACTGTCTACAATTATTGTAATTGTAGACATACAGGTCTACACCTTCACCTATATGTCTACAATTACAACATGTCTACAGTCTACAATTTCAGAGAATGTAGACATGTATGTCTACAATTCAAGAACTCGAAAAACTCAAACGTTCAAAACAATGAAGAACAACACACAAACAAACCCAGTAACAAACAACACAAAGACGGCGGGTAATGGCACCAACAAACCCAGAACGACACAGACCTAAAACCCAGACAAACGCACGAAAACAAAGATGAACGACGAAAAAGAAGCTTTCTCTTAAGATGCACGATGATGACGTTGAACAAACATGAATCCGAAACCCATAAACTCGAAAACCCGACGAGGATGAACGAAAGCCCAGAAACAAAAAGAGAGGAGAGAAGACGACGACGACGATGAACGAAAGAAGCTTACTTTTAGACGAGGACGAGGTGGCCGGAGAGATGAGCTTCACTTCATAGACACGCAGCTCATGGAGGATGATGAAAGGGAGATGAAACGTCTTTCACACGCAGAGAAAAAAAGAGAGGAGAGAGAGAGAGCTGTACATGGCACAATAAACAAGACCGTATGAGAAGTCTTATTGAGCAAGTTTTGGTTTGGGGGCTTGAATGAACAAAATTACAAATTCAATGGCAAACCCGGTATCAAACTATTATCTCTCCTCAAAACACTACTAAAAGTGTCCAAAAACAAGCTACCCTATATTTTGGTCCAAATCATTGAAAAGACTACTACATTCGGCCATTTCCCTTTTTGAACTTCAATTCGAAAGAATACCAATTTAATTTCGTGAACATCGCTCTTTATATTATTGACTTACTATTTTAGTCATGTTGTGATTTATACATTTTTATTTTATGTGAACCTTTGTCATAGTCTTGGTTTCGAGTTTCTAGAATCGAATGTATGCTCTTATAACTTGTACGGGGGCAAACAAGTTGTTGTAAGCTCGATCACGTTTCTAAATAAATTGAGAATCTATCAAACGTAAAGTTGTCTAAATTTTAATCAAATTAGTACCATTGAAATTTCAAGACTTGGTCAATGTTAGCATTCGAAGAAATAGTGGCTTAAGAAGAGAGATTTGTCACTTCTAAAAGCCGAAATATCGCTTCTAAAAATGCTTTATATTTGTCCATCTTTAAACCATATATCTATGCAATCGAGAAAGTTTTGTTGTATTTGTTACATTTAGTTTAAATATCAGAACATGTTAATCCTTTTTTTGGATCTCTCAAGAGCCCGCTTGGCTTATCTTGGTATACCTCGGATTGCATATGTGCACTAATAATTTGGTCAAAAATCAACAAATCCAGAATCTCTGACTCTTTGCACATGTGAATATGAGCTTTTGGGTGCAAGGAGTTTCTCCTAGCGCACACTATGACGCACAATATTAGTCGAGTTAAAAGTATAAAGGCGGACCTTTAGCTCGTCTCTACAGTAGAGAGAGAGAGAGAGAGAGAGAGAGAGAGAGAGTCTAACATTTAGCCCGTCGAGAAAGGCTCAGTATTTGCAGAGAAGCCAAGGAAGCTATATATGGGACAAATTAACCTTGCATACCGGATTGGCCGTACAGGTACAAAACCCTTTATGTCACCTCAAATATTGGGCTATTTTTAGTTTACAAAGGAACCTTTCATACCGAATTTGTGTCTTATAATTAAGTTTTTGGACTTATATTACATTTTTATTAGTTAAATTTATTGTTTACATGTCATTTTTTTAATTGTGATGGCGCTTTTCATCGTCTTTAAAAATGTTTTCCTCCAACTTGTATTTGGAAAATTTACTCTCATCAAAATATGTAAATTTATATCCAACTCAGATTCATCATCCTTTTATGAGTGAGCATACCCTATTAATTTTGTTGTCAAAATAGGTATATGCATGGAATGAATATTGCCAAATCCCATTTGTATAGATTTAAAGTAGTAGATTCAGCCCTCAGGCAATGGTTAATCACAAATAATATCAATGAGTCTTTACTACGAAGTCAAACCTGTTTGGGAAACTCCCGAAGCAAAACAATGAAATCACCAGTTAGTATAAAATCTAAACTTGTAGTAATCATATTAAGCTTTTATCTATTACGTATCAGAAAGGGAAAAAAAATGTTTATCTCATTAAGATTCAAATATAAAAATCCCATACAATTTAAATATTTGTCCCGTGGCCGTAGTATATTGCATCCACGGCCGCACACTCTCACGTGTTTACATAACACTGAAAAATATTAGCAAAAAAAAAAAAAAAATAATCAAACAAACGACTTGTCGTCACTCAAGACGACAATATCAACCAAACGACAACAGAAAAGGGGAAAAAAGCTAAGTACACGTGTCGTTTCCTCAAATTCAAAAAGCAAATGGGCCCCAGAATTTGAATCTGAAGCCCATCCCCCCAAAAACCTCACCGTCCGTTTTTTTTCTCTCTCTCTCTCTCTCTCTCTCTCTCTCTCTCTCTCTCTCTTCTCTCTTTCTCTCTCTAACTCTATACTCATAAATTTTATTTTCTTTCTTTGTCTTTCATTTCCCATAAACACACACACACCAACAAAAACTAAGCCAACAAAAAACAAAACCCTAATCCTCGAACTACACACAAGAGCCACACAAACAAACCCCACTCAACTCACAGAGCTCGATTCTCTCCGAAAATGGCCAAAAAGAAAGTGAGCCAAAGACCCATTCACGACGAGAAAGAGAACCACCCGAACGCCAACGAAGCCACCACCGCTCAGCTTCCGCTCCACCGCCAGTCCTCCGACGCCGTCTCCGCCGCCATGGCCGATTCCTCCTCCGACAAGCTTCAGAGCCTCAAAGCTCTCAACTCTCGCCTCCTGAAGGAGACCGTCGACGGAAGGAAGCAGATCGAGTCTCTGCTCAGAGAGAAGGACTCGCTCCAGGCCGAGCTCGCCGGCTCCGACGTCGAGGAGAGCGTCGTCAGAGTCTTCGTCGACGCTCAGCTCCGCGAGTTCGTCGGCTCTTTGGAGAAGGACAAGAGCGAGCTTCTAGAAACTCTCGACCGCGTGAAGTCGGAGAGGGAATCGAGCAAGGAGAGAGAGGCGGTTTTGGTGGAGAAATGCGAGAGGTACGTTAAAGAGATGGCTGAGAGAGAGAGTTTTTTCGAGCGTGTGAGGAAGGAAAAGGATTCGGCTGAGAAAGCCGCTGAGTCGTTCAAGACAGAGTTGGCTCTGAAGAGCGAGGAGATCAAGAATTTGATGTCTAGGATTTCGGAGGCGGAGAAGGAAAAAGCCGAGGGCAAGGCGAGGATCGGGAAATTGGAGTCGGTTCTGAGCGAGACCGAGGCGGCTCTGAAGTGTAGAACCAAAGAAGTGAGCGATAAGGTGGTTCGGATTGAGACGTTGATTCGCGAGAAGAACGAGGTCTTCGTGGCGAAAGTCGGGAAAGAGAACGAGATTTCTCGGCTGAGGGACGAGCTATCGGCGCTGAAGAATCAGTGCGGAGACAGAGACGAGAGAATCCAGGGACTGGTTTCGGAGACCAAGACTCTGAGGGAATCGCTTGAGCGTGTCTCGGCCGAGAAGAACAAGGCTCGGGAGGCTTTCGATGCTGAGACGAAGATCGTCGAGGAATTGAAGTCTGTTGTTTCGGAGAAGGACGAGATGGTCGAGAAGTTGAGGGACGAGGTGTTCAATGTCCAGAAAACCGGAAGAGATGTAAAGGAGAAGAATCAGGAACTGCTTTCGGAAGCTCGAATGTTGAGAGACTCGCTCAAGAGCGCGACGGTCGAAAAGAACGAGGCTTGGAAGGCCTTCGACGACGAGAGGAAGAGCGTCGAGAGCTTGAAATCCCTTCTATCGGAGAAGGCCGAGAGGGTCGAGGAATTGAAGAAAGAGATCTCCGCGCTGACAGCTTCGAGCGGAGAGAAAGAGGAGAGAATCAATGCGCTGAGCTCGGAGTTCGAGGAACTCAGAGCCTCTCTCGGAAGCGTTTCGGCAGCGAAGAACGAGGCTCTGAAGGCTCTGGTTCGTGAAAAGAAGACCGCCGAGAGCTTGAAATCGGCCATCTCAGAGAAGGACGAGGCCATCAAGAGCTTGAACTCAGTCGTCTCGGGGAAGGACAAGGCCATCGAGAGCTTGAACTCAGTCGCCTCGGAGAAGGACAAGGCTATGGGGAACTTGAAGTCTGTCATCTCGGAGAAGGACAATGCTCTCGAAAGGTTCAAATCGAGCGTCTCGGAGAAGGAAAAGACCATCCAGAGCTTGAAATCGATCGTCTCGGAGAAGGAAAAGTCTCTCGAGAGCTTGAAATCGATCGTCTCGGAGAAGGAAAAGAGCCTCGAGGGCTTGAAATCAACCTTATCGGAGAAGGACAAGACAATCGCAGACATCAAGCAAAAGCTCCGCGACTCGAGGGACGATCACGAGAGCAAGTCCAAGGCCATGGAGACCCGTCTCGAATCGGTGACCGAGGAACGCGATTCGGCGAAGAAGGCGGTTGAAGAACTGAAGGCCAGAGCCGAATCGGCCGGCCTCGACTCCAAAAAGGCGATGATGGCTCTGAAGAAGACAGTGTCGATGATCTCGTCACCGCTGCCGGAGAACGACAA
Source organism: Urtica dioica subsp. dioica (assembly GCF_054948205.1). Lineage (NCBI taxonomy): Eukaryota > Viridiplantae > Streptophyta > Magnoliopsida > Rosales > Urticaceae > Urtica > Urtica dioica. The sequence goes on from NC_142766.1 coordinate 20,794,273, forward strand.
GACGATCGAGGAATCAGAGGCGTACTCGGCGGAGCTGGGAGCGATCCACGTGGCGTTCCGGAGCAAAGAGAAGACCGTGGAAGAGATGAAGAAGCAAATGGAGGCTCTGAAGCGATCCGCGGCCGAGGCAAACAAGAGCCGAAGCTTCTGGACTCTGGTCTCCTCTGCGACCACCCTTTTCGCAGCGGCTTCCATGGCTTACGCGGCCAAGGCACGTTGAGTTTCATATCTCTTTCTCTTTTCAACCAAATCTAATCTGATGAGCTTTAGGATCAGCTAATCAAGGTCTCTCTCTCTCTCTCTCTCTCTGCTTCTGCTTGACGATGATAATAATGTCTTTGTTTCTGTTTTTGTTGACTTCTTGTCACATGTGAGCCGTTCTGGTCAAATCGCTACTATCTTGATGCTATTTTTTTCTGAGCTTTTATCTTAACATATATTAGTTTTTAATTTCATGCGTTTTTACTTTTAACGTGAATCTGTTACACATGGACTTGTCAATCCAAGTTTTTGGGTTTAGATTTGGATATGATTCGACGATAAACAGAAAAGTAGACGGTGTATATACTAAATAGTGCAAACATGGGGAGATATTTCTCTTTCGATATGCATGGAAAGAATTTATAACTTGTTTATTATTGTAGAAATCGGAATAATACAAAAAGAAGGACTGGTAAGTGTCATAAATGCATAAACGAATATGGGAATTGGGTCATGAAGCAAATTAGCTGGATCTTTGAGTATACTGATGTCCCTTTCAGATGCTTAGCTGTAGCCTCACCATTGTCGTGATATATATATATATATATATGTATATATATATATATATATACACATATATATATACATATATATGTATATATATATGTATAATCATTTGTGAAAGCAACTTGGCAAAGCTTGTAATGGGCTAGAGTTGTGTGCGTGTGAATCATGATCCTCGTGTGATACCACAACCAAATTCCAACAACTACTATTAATCGTGATTTTTTTCCTTCTTCAAAACAAACAACGATTTAGCTACTTCGTTTCCCTTGTCATTCCAATCTCCAAGAAGCGCATTAGAGTATCTTAAAAGCTGACTAGAAATATCAAAGATAAATCTTGGTTCCCATTTTTTTATGATTAAGATCGTATCATTAAGCTTTCTACGATTTGCTATTATACGAATCGTCCTTGTCCCAAAAGCATACAAAACTCCCCAAAAGATTATATATATATCCCACTAGGCCACTACCGATCTTAAAGTGTACACAAATCTACACCTTTTGTTCAAGATTTGGTAACTTTTACTCGAATATTGCAAAAGCCAATACAAGCACAAAGAAGCAACTAGAGCTTGAGCTCCATTAGTATATTTAATAATGCTCTCGCAGAAGCCAATATTTCTCTCTCACTCGCACACTATCTAAAATGCTTGAACGACTTTCGGTAGTTATTGCGGCTCGTATTCCAATTGGAAGGTACTAGCCACCATTCTTTGTGACCATACAAAATGCAAAATGCAAAAAAAAAAAAAAAAAAAGGGCTTAAAATGACAACTATATATATTTAAAAAAAAAAAAAAAGGTCTCCAAATAGAGTTGCATAGAAATATCTTCCATTAACAATTGCGAAGTTTGAACGATTCAAGAACAAAGGGAATATAAACTAGCAAGCAAACCCTTTCATTATATAATCTGGGACATACATCCTATTAACAGTGCAAGATTACAATCCCATGGATGTTTTTTACATCCATGTAATTAGCTATATATCTATACCTATATCTATATAAAAATTAAAGCCAGCCAATAAGGCACCAAGCAGGTCGATCAATCCTTTGTACGACCCGCAGAATTCAGTTATAATTTCTGGTGGCACTTAAGAGGACTTGTTAAACAAACCACATTTAAAAAAAAAAAAAAAAAAAACCTAAATCCAAAGAATCGGATTTCGATTAACACAAATGCATATGAAGACCCAGCTATACGCCGATCTTTTCCTAACCTCAACGCTAAAAGCCAGCGGACCAAGGACTGAGCTTTAGCGGTGAAGCAGACCGTATTACCGCTACTACATTATGGATTATACTATATATCACAAACTATAAGGAGATTAAAAAGAAGAAGAAGAAAAAAAAGAGAGGCCTTGATAGTCAAAACATGGCTGCCTGTTGGGTAATGGTAAGTCATATGATTATCTATTCACAGTCAGAAGAGGAACTCACAAAGTTGTTTATCTCGTTCATAACGGTGTAGAAGTGGTCGTTGTTGGGCATCAAATAGAACCCGATCGTGGCCTTCTCCAAGTAGAGAAGCTTGACCTCGTGATTGGCTTTCTCGAGCCCTCTGACGTAAGCCAATTGCCAATCCTGAACGAGGTCCAAACCGGCCACCACGACCAGACTCTTGGGAAACTTGACTCCTTCCAATTCTTTACCCCTCGGCCCGAACGGGTTGCAAGCCGGGTGGTCTCTGTCCTCTCCCTCGGGGAGAAAAGCCCTCCAATACCAGTCCCGATCGACGAGGGTCACGAAATACTTCCCGTCCAACCTCAGCTCCGACTCGGTCCGTTCCTGCCCGCTAAACATCGGGTTCAGAAGAATATTCCCCAGCACCTCGATCCCGGACTCCAGAGCTCGGACGGCGACGTTGTGAGCGATGTTCCCGCCGGAGCTGTCTCCGGCGAGGTACACGTGGACCTTCTGCGAGTCCCCGCTTTTGAGCCACGGCCGGGAATTGACCCACTCGAGGGCGGCGAAGCCGTCGTCGTAGGCGCACGGGTGGCGATTCTCGGGGGCGCGGCGGTAATTCACCGAGACGACGACGGCCCCGCAGACCCCGACGAGGCGGCGGCACAGCACGTCGTAGATCGCGCTGTTGGCGGAGGAGTGGGCGAAGCTTCCGCCGTGGAAGAAGATAATTACCGGAACGACCCCGGGCCCCGCGGGCCTCTCGAGGTCCGCCACGGTGGCTCGGTGGTCCTTCGAGGCGGGCCTGTAGACTCGGCAGAGGAGGCTCTTCTCGCGGTCGATCACCACGTCGAAGGAGTAGACTCCGTCGACCGGGTGGAGATTCGAGGGGACTTTGCGGTCCAGAAACTCCGCCAGGTGGCGGTTGAACGTCCCATCCGGCCGCCGGAGGAGGTTGTACGACAGCTTGAAGTTCGAGATCAGGACCCACGTGTTCAGCGGAACCACCATCTACAATTCACCATTCACCACCGCAGTTTTTTATGAAACATGTGGTACATATAAATAACAAGGAAATTTCCATCAGTATACTAACGAATGCCAAATCTTCAAGACTCAGCAAGAACTATACGGAATGAAATTTATATATATTGATCGAACAGAGTCAGCGAGGTACTTCAACTGTAAGGACAAAAGTCACAAAACACTAGATTAGCTCATTCACCACAGTCAAGTGAATTCAACAGTTTCGATTCGATCTTCTAGAAACTGGATCGCAAGCGTAGTATATCATATCATACAAATTAGTTATCATAGCACGAGTAATTAACCATATGTATATTTAGTTCAACAGCACCAGAGTTTTTATGAAACCACAGATAGATCGTTTGGATAAGGAAATTTCTATCGGTATACAATGAATGACAAAGCATCAAGACTCAGCGAGAACTATACGGAATGAGCCTAGATTACATGGGAAAGAAAAAATATTTACAGTCGAATGAAATCTATATTGATCAAACAGAGTCAGCGAGGTACTTCAAGTCTAAGCTTTCTACGATTTGCTATAATATGAAACGTCCTTTGGTAAGAACCTACAAATATTTGCTAATGTATGAACCTCAATTACACTCGAATGAAATCTATATCGATCAAACAGAGTAAGCGAGGTACTTCGAATCTAGGGACACAAGTCACAAAACCCTAGATTTGCTCATTCCCCACAGTCAAGTGAGTTCAACAGCTTCGATTCGGTCTTTTAGAAAGTGAATCGCAAGCTCATTTCATAGTACATCATATCATACAAATTAGTTATCATATTACAAGTAATTAAAATAAAATTATGGAAAAATTAGAGAAAATTCCCAAAATAGAAAGCGATTGAAATTTCAAGTCATAATACACAACAAACAAAATTCCAGAACCAGCAATAACCCCCCATTAAACCTCCCTACAAACCGAAATCAGCAGCCAAAAATACCAACTTTTTTATTCACAAAACCATTAATAAAAGGGGAAAAAAAACACAATGAAATCAGAAAGCCCAAAGAAAAACAAACACGTCGCAAACAGTACAGAAACCAAAAACGCTACACGAATCCACAGTTTCAGCATAATTTGTTGAACAGGCAAGCAACAAAATTACAAATTAAAAAATAGAAAATAGAAACATATAAATATTAAAAAAAAGCTTTAACAAACAATACCTTGGACTCATTGCGGTTGACTTCATTACTTCCAGCCATTAACTCTCTCCCTCTATATATATATATATTAATATATATATATATAAATCTCCCTCTCTATCTATTTCTTCGGACACAAACAAATCTAACAAAACCCTAAGAAATCAAAGAACCCACAGACCATTCACAGACCTCCACTTTCTCGTCACGTTGAACCATTAACGAGCAAACCCTAGAGCTTTGATATGAGCTTATCGTCTCCGAAACAACAATCATTTCCGATCTCTAGGGCTTGTATTTTATATATTCCTTGAATCTGGCCGCGAAAGATAGAAATAAAATATCACATATACGATATTATAATAATAATTGTAATAATAACAATAATAAAACAGAGCAGGTTTAGGGGTGCGTACGATAAGAGAAGAGGCGTACGGTAACAAGGTAGAGAGAGAGAGAGGACAAAAGGCTAAAGTGCGACGAAGAAAGGATGATAGAGCGGACAAAGTGATCGGCCGAAAGAAAACACTGTTTAGTGGGACCCACTTATCTATAAATTAACTTCATTTAATATTTCTCATTATTGTTTGTTATTATTAGTATTCAATTTTTTTGTTGTATGTCTCTGTAGTCTGTAATGATTTGGTTAAAAAATTATCTTTTATTTAAAACGCATATAATTCTAATAAATAAGCGGAGCTACTGAGAATTAAATTAAGAAGGTACAATATTGTATAATAAATCAAACGGGTCCGGGTAAAAATTATAGGCTGACCGGCTGAAAATTAATTCAAAGCTGAAAAACTCTTCTCTCTCTATGCTATGCTGACGAAAACAATTAAAACTAAAATAGAAATGTCAAAAACTATCTGTAAATGACAATTTTGTACTTTGTTGTACACCATATCCACGGAACTGCCATTCATAATTCGTTCTTATTTCACCTTCTGATTTTTGTTTTTGTTTTTGTTTTTCTTTGTTTTGCTGCGCAATGAATACTTTTTAAGGACATGAGATCCTAAAGAACGAAAACGCGTTTTGTAGGTGAATTTTATTCATTCCTGCCTTCGATTGACAATTTTAACCTTGTATGCAAAGTTGCAAACACTATATAAGATTTTTGCTAGAAAAATTTGATCAATTTATGTGTGATCAAATATAAAATATGGTTTCAAAAATTAGTATTTATGTCTATTTTTTTTTTCTTTCAAAAAATCCCCTTAAAACAATTTAACTTTTCCATAGCCAACGGATCTAAAACTAAAAAATTAAAGATAAATTTAAAAAAAAATAAAGAAGTTATATCTCAACTCTCAAATCTTAACCGTATATTAGTTTTCATCATTTAATAGTTATAAATGATCGTTTGAATCGTGATTTTGATGTATCAAAATGATAAATTTAGATATTTGAAAAATATAAACCATTAAAGATTTTCACTTGTTCGAAAATTCGAAAATTGGTCATGCGGCCTAGTCGTAACTCAAGCTATGCGTATGGTCGGTCCAAGCTATTATGTGGTCTCATGCAAGAAAAAAAATTAAAGCCTTATATAGGAATTGGGACTTGAAACATATTAGCTTCTTTTCTAAAAAAAATTAAACCTTTTTATTCGTAAAATTTGATGCCTTTTTTATACAACGAAGAAAAATATTTAGGCTTTTTTCACTTCCTTTTTTCACTTTAAATTTGAGACTTTAGACCATTACTTAAGTGGCCTAAGATTGGAGTCGGCCTTGGCCATCGACTCGAACATGATCCAAAATAATATAAAAAAGTTCAATTTTTTTCGAAAAAAATAGTTTTTTTGTCAAAACCTGATTTTATATAACTTAGGGCAAGTGTGGACAAGGGAAATTATATTTATGACAACTGTTTTTAAAAAAGTAAATTATTTTTAATTTTATAATATGAAATTTCTACAATTTGTTTTGTATTAACTTTGATTTAGTTAAGAGCAAGTATGGACAAGGGATATTAGTTTAGGAGAAACGTGACAAAAAAAATATATAGAGTGAAGAAGAGTCAAACAAAGATGTTGCTTTCAAATTCAATAAAAGAAGAAAAGGGCGTGGCTTGTGCACAGCCACACCACTAGTACCCCTCCACACTCTCTTTCAATTCAATACAAAAGGACAAAATTAAATCCCGTGGCTAAACGTACACTTTTGTACACACACTTTGTACGTACTTACTTATTCCATACACACTTTCTTATTTTCGTAGTTTTATTTCTTTTATGGGTTTTTCCCTTTCCTCCTCTAACTCATTACCCCTTTGTATTTATGGCATATTGGCCATTCCCCTAAAAGGTCTTTGTCTCTATAAGCTGGTATAATTCATGGTGCACAACTTGGGTTTTGTATTTTCTATATAATTTCGGCTTTTCTTACTACGAAAATCATATAACCATTATTAAAAGTTTAGTTTGATCGATAAACGAATTCTTAGACTAAAATAATGCACACATCTACCAAAGCATGTATTTTATGCATGTGAAAATGATTGATTGGTAAAATTATGTATCGAACAAGTTTTTTTTTAAATTATTCAAGATCGTGTATACTTATACAAGATGAAGAAAATTTGGCCATTACGCACATCTTGTAATGGTGGTGCAATGAGTAAGTCCCTTGAATCCCTATTGTCAGCGTTGATGATCCTCCCACGTTTATCGCATTGATCTCTTTGGATATCACCATCTTTGAACTCCGTGAAATATTTTTACATTTCGAAACGTGATTTTCTCTTTTTTTTTTATTTGGTTGTGGAAGTTGGGATTTGATAGGTTTTCTTCCTCTTGTGAGTTTTGTTGACTGGGTGGATTTTGTTGTGGATGGGGTGATTCGTGTTGAAATATACGGAGTTGTTGTTGATGTAAGCGTCTTCGTGTGGATGTGGTTGTGATCTATAATGATGTTGATGTTGAGGAGGAGGTGGTGGAGTTTGTTGTGTAAAATATTGTTGTTGTGGTGGAACATAAGGGGAGATCGGAGCAAATTGGGATAACTCTTTAGGGTAATTCGAAGGTTGATATGAATTCGTTTGAGCTGGGACACAGTGATATTCGGTGTTTTCGTAATTGGGACATTGAGAAAGATTTAACAATTTTTTTGCATATTGGACGGGATGAAATGAGGGATTTGGTTGTTGAACTTGTGATTGTGACGATAACTTCGGTGAGTTGATGACGAGCGAGATATGCTCAAAACTTTATAATATAAATTTTATAAAATTTCAACTATATAATATATTTTTATATATCAAAAGTATATAATATATAGAGAATTGTAGAGAATAGATTGAGAATGTTGCAAAAATTGAATTAAAATGATGTGTACTTATAGTGGAATGAAAGTGTAACCCTGCCTTCATTGCACCGGGCGGATACAAAATAAAACATTAACGCTGACAAGCCAACATAAATAAACAGTAACCATGTCTTTCGTGGTCCCCACGAATGTCCCGCTTGACACACAAAAGTGTTTATTTCAAACGGCTTCCGTTGGCAGTGAGAAAAGCGAAAAGCGACGGAACTTTCGATATCCATCGCTGCCGATGCCCAGGTTTAGTTATGAGTCTTCTGACCTCTTCGCTATATATAACTTATTTATAGCGAAGAGGTCAGAAGAGTCAGAACGTACAGATTTGTGGTATTTGCATTTTATGTCACAAATTGGCAATCTAATTGCAAATAAGTCACACGCAAAAATTTTAGAAAGTTTTAGAGGAAAATGAAGTGTTTTTTTAATGAGGCATTGTAAAAATTCAGAAGACATTGAGTAACTAATAAAAAGATTAAATGATGAGAGAGAGTAATTTGAAATTTGCACATGTGACACGAATGTAAATACGTGACACAAATGCAATTTTGACAATTTTGTGACACAAATGCAAAAACCCGACGAATTTGTGACATTGACGCAAATCTCCCTACATATTTTGTGAGCTTGGGATCCTCAACTTCCTTCATGTTATGATGTTATGGGCTGAATGTCAGTTAGGCCCAATAGGCTTTGATACAATAAGCCCAGTTTAAATCAGAGCGCGTTTTCAACAGGCTTCAGAGCCGCGAAAAATTAAGAGAAACAGAAACCAAAAATGAAAACTTTCCCGCGATTCGGCAAAGTCCGTGCCAAGCTGGCAATCCTCGAGGTACCCCTCTCAACCAATCAAAACTTAGGGTTAGTGCCTTTAAAAGCACAAGCTGTTCCATTTTCACATTCAAATCAAAATCAACTCAGTCGTCGTCACTGTCTCTCACGCGCGAAAATCCTTCATCCTCTCGAAACCTAGGTTTAGGGTTTGTCCTTTTTCTCCGTCGAAGAAGATGAGTCCAAACGCCGCTGCGTCAACCAAAGGAGGCCGAGGCAAGCCAAAGGCCTCGAAGTCCGTTTCCCGATCGTCCAAGGCCGGTCTCCAGTTTCCGGTCGGTCGTATCGCCAGATTCTTGAAGGCCGGTAAATACGCCGAGCGAGTCGGTGCCGGAGCTCCGGTGTACCTCTCAGCCGTCCTCGAGTATCTCGCAGCCGAGGTACGCTTCCGTTTTAACCTTTCATTTCATTCAATTGCTGAAATTGTGTTTGTTTTGGCTGTCGGTTAGGGTTTCGGATTTTTGTTTGTTTTATGTTCCATTGAAACTGATTTTCGAATCGATTCGCGATTAGGTTTTGGAACTCGCCGGAAACGCAGCGAGAGACAACAAGAAGAACAGAATCGTTCCAAGGCACATTCAACTGGCTGTGAGGAACGACGAAGAGCTAAGCAAGCTGTTGGGATCTGTGACCATCGCTAACGGCGGCGTTTTGCCGAACATCCACCAAACTCTTCTTCCCAAGAAGGGCGGCAAAGGAAAGGGAGATATTGGCTCTGCTTCTCAAGAATTTTAAGCGCTTTTTGTTTAGTTATATGCCAATTGTTGGCCGTGTAATATAAATGGATTCTATTTCATCAGTGTTTCTCAGATTTTCTTTGCCCCAATGTTTAGGATGTAATGGATTGTTAAACTTATTATAATAGATGCGTTTGATAAGTATTTGTTCTTCACATGGTCTCGTTTTGAATGTCATCAGATCCAATTATACAATATCGTACGCAATACACTTCTCGATCTGTATGTTGGATCAAACTGTACTTTTTTTCCTTTAATTTTTTTTTTTACGAGGCTTCACATTCATAAAAAGAAAATGTGCAAACCCGTATACTGAGACCAGTGCAGGTTCATCAAAATATTTGGATGAAATAGTTTTTTTTAATATGAATGAACAATGTCACGAAGTAATGATTTAATATCTTTTTACAAAATACGACAAAAAAAAGTCGCTTCGTATATAATTACATAATTTTTAATCGGTGCATATTTTCGAACATCACCGTAACACTTGTTAAGGGACATATTTTATCCAATTTTCCTATTTTTGTGTGGCTCAGGAAAAAAAAAAGAAGAAAGTAATGGGAATCACGATTTTTCACTACGCCGGTTCGCATTCGTACCTGGTCAAGGCGATTGGAAATAGAGCACCGTCGTTCGGCTTCGCAAAATGCTGTTCGTCGGAGCAACAGGTCAGCCACGTGTCGAGACTGAAATCTCTGGAGAAACTGGACTCGGAGCTAGCTAAAGGAGACGATGAATCAGCTCTCTCACTCGTAATGGCTTTGCAAGCCCAGCCCGGTGGTCTCCGCTGCTTCGGCGCAGCACGACAGGTTCTAGTTTTCGCTTTCACTCTCTCGGAATTATTTACATATAATATATTGATTATTGGCTATTTTAAGTTTAGGTCCCTCAAAGACTGTACACGTTGGAGGAGCTGAAGCTGAATGGAATCGAAACGGCGTCGCTTTTGTCTCCCGTGGATTCCACTCTCGGCGCGATCCAACGGAATCTCCAGCTCTCCGCCGTCGCCGGCGGCGTTGCTGCCTGGAACGCTTTCGATTTCAGTCCTCAACAACTCTTCTGGATCTCTCTCGCCTTCTTCTTTCTATGGACTCTCGACGCGGTAACAAATGGCTCTAATTTTTTTTGTTGATTTTTTTTATTTTTTTAGGTTTCTGATTTCGGTACTTGTTCTTGTTTTAGGTTTCATTCAATGGAGGAGTGAGTGGGTTGATTCTTGACACCATTGGCCATACATTCAGTCAAAAGTACCGCAACAGAGTCATTCAGGCATAAATTTCTCTTTCGTATGTATGTATATATATATGTATATGTATGTCTGTGTATGTATATATACTCAAATTGTAAAATTTGCAGCATGAAGCTGGGCATTTTCTGATAGCCTACTTGGTGGGGATTCTTCCGAGAGGATACACTCTCACAAGCTTGGAAGCTCTTCAAAAAGAAGGCTCTCTCAACATCCAAGCCGGGACCGCTTTCGTCGATTTCGATTTCCTCCAAGAAGTAATAACAAGCTCTGATGATCAACATGTCTTTGATTTCAATTTTCAAGTATGTTAAATTGATCTTTGTAAGCTGTAATTGAATGCAGGTCAATGCCGGAAAAGTATCATCAAGGGTATATGTTAATTCAAAGTCTCGTTTTTTTTTTCTTTCTTCGTATACTGTGAATTAAGTAACGTGTTCTTTCTTATACGACCAGACACTGAACAAGTTCTCTTGCGTAGCTCTAGCCGGAGTGGTGACCGAGTACCTCTTGTTCGGGTGCGCCGAGGGAGGTCTCGCAGACATTAACAAGGTTTGTTCGATCGACAGTCTCATCTTCGGAAATCAAGTAAACTTGGTTTGTTATGTCATGTGGAATGTTGTTTGGTGATGAGTTTTTTGTTTTGTTTTTGTTTTTGCAGTTGGACATGTTGATGAGAGGCCTGGGTTTCACGCAGAAGAAAGCGGACTCGCAAGTGAGATGGTCGGTGCTCAACACAGTCACGATTCTCCGGCGACACGAGAAGGCCCGAGCCAGCCTCGCTCAGGCGATGGCCGCCGGAAAGTCTGTCGGGTCTTGCATCAGAGTTATAGAAGATGCCATTGACTCTCAAGATCTCTAATACACATCTTTTTTTGTGATTTTTTTTAATCAAGAATGTTTATAGATATATACGAGTCAATGTGCTTACAAATAGTAGCAAAGTATGTTACATTATTTATTTATTTCAACTGAACCTGCCTTTATTATTATTCTCAATAATTGATTCTAAATCCTATAATCGCTTGAGTAATAGCAAAAACGAAAATTAGATAAGGGAAAGACTTCTCTCTTTTTCGAAAAAAGGAAAACTTTTTAAAATATAAAGCAATCAATAAAAACTACGAAAGGATAATTTTTTTAAGGAAAATTATGCAATATAGCAAAATTTGAAGTTTTCAATGAAATAATAAAAATATATCATTGATTTTATTTGGGATTAAATTTTTTGACGATTTGTATAAATAATTTATCACTTTAAGAAAATGCTAATAATAGGATCAGATAAAACTATTGAAACATGGTATTTGTATAATTTTCACTAATTTTTTAAACAATTTGATTGTTTTACGAATCCATGAATTTCAATTCACTGCTAAACACATTTTTATTATTATTTTTTTGAAAATTAACAAATAACGGAAAAAATTAAATAAAAATCCAAGCTGAAGCAAATAGACCAGAAAAAAGATCACGTCCAGACTCAATTGAGCTCATCGTTGACTCCCAGAAAATCTCTCTCCGAACACCGAACGAGAGAGAGAGAGAGAGAGAGAGAGAGAGAGATGGAGGTACAATGGCTTCTGGTAGGCCACGGAATCTTTACATCGATAGTGGTGATATCGTTTCTGTGCGGTCAATGGCCGATCTTCCAAGGCACTCCAATCCAGCGAATCCATCACTTCATCACCTTCGGAGCCTACGATTACTTACTGTACGCCTCATTTCACCCTATCATTCCCCTCGATTTCCCTGTTCCCAGCTTCGATCCGATCCTGGCTTCTTCGCTTTTGCAGGAGGTTTGTAGGGTTCGCTTGTGGCTCCAAAGGCACGAACGCCATTCTTTCGGCCGAGTACTTCTGTTGTGACCGTCCTAATCCCATTCTACAGGTCTCACTCTTTTCATTTTCTTTTATATTATTTTTCTAAAGATTTGATTTTGCATATGAACAGTGTGTGTGTGTGTGTGGGAAATTTCGGGAATTTGGGTAGTGTGTGTGAGTGATGAAACTACACAACGTTTGGGGGCTTTGTTGAGGTTTTACTTTGCAATATGTTAGTTAATCTGAAAGTAAACGAATTGACTTCTCTTGAATTCTAGAATGTTAGTTAATCTGGTGCTCCGGTTTTCTGGGCTTGCGATGATCATAGAAAGTAACAATGGCATTTGAATTTCTTAGAAAATGTGACAAAGTTTTCTTTGAATCGTTTGTTGAAGGTGATATATCTTGCGATTCTCGGGGGAACCTATTATATCGTTGCAAAGTCTTGCTTCACTTTCATCCCCGGCTATTACCTTAGCGAAATTCACTGGTACGTTCCAATGAGCATATAAATTAGATATTTTTCTAGTTTAAAAAATATCTTTATTTATAAAAGTTACGGTGTATGTCTGATTCAGGTACACGAGCTTGTTGGCCGTTTCAGTTGGCGTTTTATTGTTTATTTTGACCAGTTTTACCGACCCGGGAACAGTAACGGCCGAGAATGTTTCCCTCTATCTTGCTGCTTATCCATATGATAATGTTATTTACTCGGAGAAAATGTGCTCGACCTGTAAAATCCCAAAGTCAGTCTCTCTCTCTCTCTCTCTTTGCTTGAAAGCTTTTTTAAAAATCTCGAGTGATTGAAATAATATTTTATTTATTTTCTCGCGCGTCTTTAGGCCTGCAAGGTCCAAGCACTGTGGTATATGCGGTCGATGTGTCGCTCGGTTTGACCATCATTGTGGATGGATGGTATGAAATCTCTCGTTAGTTTTTTTTTTTTTTTTTTTTTTTTTTAAATTCTTTTCGTCTTTTCCTTTTTCGGGGTTTCACCTAAAAGGTTTTAATCGTTGCAGAATAATTGTATTGGCGAGAGGAATAACCATTATTTCTTGGCGTTTCTTATATGGTAACCTTTACTCTTATCCTCGTACGTATTTTCTCTCTATCTGCGAAAATAATTTGTAAAATGTCTTTGGAACGAGCTCAAGTCATTTAGATTGCTGTTCTGTTATTTCAGGCACTTCCTTCTCTGTGTATATGGAACAGTTGCCATTGGATTAATTCTTGCTGGTCGAATGAAAGACTTGAGAGTTATATATATACTAACCGGTAGATTATATGTATCTATTCTATTGTATGTTTATATTTGTACTTGTAACGTAATTTTGATGGGCATTTAACATCTATTTTTCCCGTGTTGCAGTTTATTATGATATCGACAGTTCTTTCCGTAGTTTAGCTCCACATGTTGTGCAGGTGTGTAATTTATTTTTAAATGTAGAGGGATTAATTTACAAACCTACATTATACTCAGGCTTATATTCTTGCATGTATTTTTTTTTTTTTTTTTTTTTTTTGGGATTTTCAGTGGTTGCTGAGCTCATACAACACACAAATTCTTCTTATGGTCTTTCTTGCTATTGTCTCGTTGCTTCTGGCGGGTTTCTTTGCTTACCATGCCAAGCTGTGCCTCACAAATACAACCACGAACGAGGTTTGGTTTCCGTTTACTTCAGTTTTGATTTAATAGCCATGTGTAATGTTGGAATAGAGTTTTTTTTTTTTGCACCTGTGGACCATGAAAACTTGGCCCGGGTTTGATTCCCTTTTCTTACTTTTTTTTTGCACCAGCAGTCCCTGAACTTTGAAAGCTTGTCACCCGTGCCCCTTTGATCTAATTTCCATAAACTTTTTAATACAATATCAAATGTAAAATGACCTTATTTTTTAGGGTAAAATGGTGATTTTATACTAAAAATCTAGCCTGGTTCCGCTATGAATCCGCAACTCATTAATCTCTGTAGACTTACATAAAATCACACGAACTACCCCTAAAATAAGGTCCACTGGGCCGCACATTTGGGATTTTGTCCAAAAAAAAAAGCCAACCTACCACAACCCCTAAAATTCATGGGCTACGAGTGCAAACGAGCCAAGGTTGTTGATACACAATATCGGAAAACCAAGGTTGCTTTTGTGAATAATAGGAAACAAAGTTTTTCGGCTTAGGAAAGGTCTAAAATACCATAAAATGCCATACGACACACTACACTCCAATCACAAACAAAACTCACACTCATTTTTGCATTTTTGCTGGTCATCTTCTAGTTTTCTTTCGCGTTTTTGTGAACAATTTTAAGTTTGATTTTCGGGAAAAAAAAAAATAGCTGTGTTCGTAAAAAAAAAATCCCAATTAAACCAGAAAATAAATAAAATATTGCTGTTGTCAATGTCATGGGTTTTCATTTTTTTTTTTTTAATTTGTTAAACCAGACATTCAAGTGGCAAGAGTATATAAGTTGGCGGAGGAAGCTGAACGAGGCAAGGGCAAGCGCAGAGGCACTGAAAGCAAGCATCAGCGGTCTGAGCACCGAACCCAAGCCTTGTTCTTCTGAAAGCAAATGGCGAGCCTTCTTTCGCAGATCTCCGCTGCAAAACGTCGACGTCGTTGTCAAGAACAACATTTACGACAAAGGCTTCTTGAAGAATGCTTGGGAGATCATCTTTCCCTTGTCCAGTAGATCCTCGTTTTCGCGGACCAAATTCAAAGATAGCTGAGACTTTCAAGGATAACTGTTGAGCGCTAATTATTGACTTGTGAATCAAGTCAAACTTGATCGAGTCAAGCCCTTGATGTAGATACGATAGCATACTATAGATACCTTTCAATGTAGCGTATTGCTGATTTTCCAACAAGAATAAAAAAAAATAGTGCTTCTTTTGTTCCTTCATTTCAAGTCCTTTTTGCTTTGGATGTTTAAAATTTTCATTTTGGTGATTTACCCTTTGTAAATTCTGTACTTTTTTTCTTTCTTTTCTGTGGAAGTGAAATTATTTCCTTAGGTAAATAAGATTTGTAAAATAGTCAATATTTCCTTTATATTGTAAAATAGCCATAAATCATTATATGGTACACTGAAATGACATTTTTTTTAAATTAATGAGTACAGTATATAGAGAGTAATTAAAATAACTTTAAAATAAAAAACTTAATTTTTATTAGCGTTCCAAATTAATAGTAAATATTTATTAATTTTTTTGATACATTTGCTAGTAATTCTAACGTTTGAAGTAACATTCGTATATTTGTTTTTGGTCTGATAATCAAATTTGCCGTAAAGAGAAACGTTAAAGAAATATCACCCGAAAAAGGAAAGTTACGATAAAAGAAGGGAAAATAACGCATTTGTACCCTGTGTTTTAGTGAAATGTCGAGTTTAACCCTCGATTTTCAAAAATGTCGAGTTCATACCCTATGTTTTACTAAAATGAAAAAATTATACCTTTGGTTGAACTAAAATGACGAAATTATACCCTAAAATAGACAACAGTGTCACGAATATTCTTTTTATTGACTTTTCATTGACGTTGACTATAATATTTATATATAAACACCAATTATCTTTAGTCATTCGCGCCATATATATAATTTATTTAAAAACTAACAAAATAAACAACAGTCTCTTAATCGTGAAGAACACAGAAAGATGCAAATGGGTAAACATCGATAGTTGATAGTCATCAAAATCGCATATTCGAACAGAGAATCAAGGATTTAGAGTTACAATTCGAACACGGAATGAAGTCATCTCTTAGAAGGTATGAGTTTTATTATTTAATTTCAATTTAAGGCTATTTTTATTTCAAAATTGAGAATTTGGAAGTTAGGGTACTGATTTAGATTTTATTGGGTTTTTCTTATATAAGAGTTAATATCAATGAAAGAGAGATTTGTGACGCTGTTATTCATTTCAGGGTATACTTTCGTCATTTTAGTTAAACAGATGGTATAATTTCGTCATTTTAGTTAAACAGAGAGTATGAACTCGACATTTTTGAAAACCGAGAGTTAAACTTGACATTTCACTAAAACACAGAGTATAAATTTTAGAACTAACATTTACCGAAGATTTCTATTCTTTTTTGTTATTTTAAATTTGAATTTTTGTCATTTTATATATATATATATATATATATATATATATATATATATTTTATCGTCGTTCATTACTATCTAATTGCTGTCGTTGACAAATTATTTCGTCGTTTCGTCGGAGTAAATGTCTTTAATATTTGTTCTTCTTTCCTTCACTTTTGTGGAGACTCTGGTCCGCTACAGAGGAAAAAGCAAGAGTCGATTGATCTCTTGAGATTTAGGGTTTAGGAATTTCGAAGCTTGAAGATGATATACACAGCCATCGATACCTTTTACCTCACGGACGAGCAGCTCCAGAATTCACCTTCCCGGAAAGACGAAATCGACGAATCAACTGAAACCGCTCTCCGAATCTATGGCTGCGACCTCATTCAAGAAAGTGGAATTCTGCTCCGATTGTAAGCGCTTTGTATATTTTATTTTTTCGATTTTTTTTTTTACTAGTATGGATTCATTTGCCAATCGTTCACATTTCTTTTGATTCAGACCTCAAGCTGTAATGGCGACTGGGCAGGTTCTGTTCCATCGCTTCTATTGCAAGAAGTCATTTGCCCGCTTCCATGTCAAGGTTCGAACCTTTTGATTAGTCATACTTCGTTGTATTGCCTAGAAATTAGTATGAGAAATCGTTGTGCGTATGGCTTTGCTCATTTGAGGTCTTTGTTTTAGGTTTTTAATAGAAGTCACATAATGTTTTAATTGGGAGTGCTATTTTTTGTGTAGAAAGTTGCTGCTAGTTGTGTGTGGCTTGCCTCAAAATTAGAGGAATGCCCGAGAAAAGCGAGACAAGTTATCATCGTTTTCAACCGAATAGAATGCAGAAGAGAGAATTTACCCATTGAGTATTTGGATGCCTATTCCAAGGTGAAGATGAAATTACGTTTAAAAAAAATAAATACTTTCTGGAGTTGGTTGACTGTTTCATGGGGCTTCGTTTCGCTCAATTCTGAACCACTTTCCTTTTTTTTTTTGGTCCCAGAAATATTCAGACTTAAAGATGGAGCTGAGTAGAACTGAAAGGCATATATTGAAAGAGATGGGATTCATCTGCCACGTCGAGCATCCTCACAAGTTCATATCGAATTACCTAGTCACTCTCGGAACACCTACCGAGCTAAGGCAAGAAGCGTGGAATCTGGCAAATGATAGGTATTTCCTTGGCATCTTCTTTTTGAATTGCAGAAAGACTTTAGGCAACAAAACACTTAGTTAATTAAGAAGAGGAGTTAGCCAAGCTGGAAGTAATCATTTAGGAGAGAACTAGTTTTAGGCGTAGGCTTATTAGCCTTTCTTGAACACTCATAATACACAATTCACGCTCAATGTGCTCATAAGTCTCGAAAATTGAACGATTTTTTATTTTTTGTTTTTTATGCAGCTTACGCACAACCTTGTGCGTTCGGTTTAGGAGCGAGGTTGTGGCTTGTGGGGTCGTCTATGCGGCGGCTCGAAGGTTTCAGGTAGCTCTTCCGGAGAACCCTCCTTGGTGGAAGGCCTTTGATGCAGATAAATCAGGAATCGATGAAGTGTGCAAGGTTCTTGCTCACCTCTACACCCTTCCCAAGGCCCAGTATTCACCTGTGTGCAAGGACGGCGATTTCACATTTTCCAACAAGCGAGACTTGGTTTCTCAGCCACCTCCAAAGGTAAAATTGTTTTTGGTCCTGCCATTTATGATTCTCAAGGATATGTGTCTATCATCCATCGATCCAAGATCCAACTGGGACAATAGTTGATAGGACCCGGGATAATTATGCACATGAGTATATACTATATACATTTTTATCGATAATTGAGTTGATGATAATGCCATATCGACCTGCTTGTTGACTTGCTCAATGTTCTCATAAACCCCAATGGCCCGCCTTCTGCGTATACTAAAACATAGTTAAATAAATAAATAAATATATAAACGCCATCCCTTAAATAATTGATGTTTTTTTTAGTAATTTTCCCCTCTCGATAGTATTACATGGCAAGTAGGAACTTGTTAAAAACTCAGGCTGAGAAGAATATGGGTCATAACCGATGGCCATTCCCAAATAATCTTGACTGTTATTTTGTTTTCTTCTGTAAAAACATACATTTTGTTTTAATATCTTCTTCTGTAGGATGTTCTGCACGCAAGCTCCCCTGCTAATGGCGATGTTCCTGAGTCTAAAGTGCATAATTTGCCTGTTGGATCTGATTCGGGCGAAACGAAAGGTGTCCAGTCAGAGCCGAGGAAAAAAGACGATGAATCAAAAGGCATACCTGTGGAAGGAGAGGCAAGAGAGGAGGTCAAGCGTAAGACAGAAGCTAGTGGGGATCGGGACCGGAGCAAGGAGAGAGAAAGGGAAAGGGATAGAGAGCGGGGAAGAGAGAGGGAAAGGGTAAAGTCTCGTGACCGCGATAGAGTCAGAGACTCCGACAGGGAAAGAGAGAGGGACGAGGTCGATAGAGAAAGAGAGAAGGCCAAGTCCCGACGCCATCATTCCAAGGATAGACCAATGGGTTCAGGTAAACATGAATTTATGGTTAATTTCGGTTAACTTGTCCAACATTTTAGGTTAATTTTATTCGTTTAAAAATATTAAAAATAAATGTATAATATCTGATAGTTCTCCTTTAGGTTCAGGAAGCCATTCCGACAAATCAAGGCGACACTCGTCAAGAGGTTCGCATCTATATTTATATGTGCGAATGAATATATTTATCTCGTCGCATGAATTCTTTGTAATGAGTGTGATTATCTGACAGTTGGTTATTATATCTCAGACCGTGACTACCATTACTCTTCGAGAGAGAAGGATCGCCACAGACATCACTCGTATGCCTAACTTTCTTTCTTTTTGGGACATGAAACAAAGCAAACAGAAGTGATTTCTGATCCCTTTCAAGCTCTTCAGTTGGTAAGAGTACTCTTGTAGATAACATATTGTTGTACCATTATTAATTTGCCAAACTGCGATGTCAACGGTACTTCAACAATGCTTTTCAGTTTTTCTCTTTCATTCACCGTTTATAATTAGTTTCCTGGAATTCCATTTGAAGAATCATCTGAGACCAATATTTACTTGTTGAGCTGTGAACTCTCCAAATGACAAAATTAACTTGGGAAGAAGAACAAAAGCAAACAAAGAACTGGAGTAAAGCATCAACAAAGAATGATGATTATGTTTTGGGACATATTAACTGCATTTTTGTCATTTCAGCAAAATATTAAACTAACTCCTGTACAGAAAAAAAGAGACTAGGATCTTATTGTGAGATGTTAAAATTGCAAGGCTTTATATCTCTAGTGCGATAGTAACTCAAAAACTGTTCAGGAAGCTCTTCCAAAAGTGCTTGAACCACTGATATTTGTCCACCTGTACACATCCACAAACAAATTATACACACACACACACACATGCGGAGAGAGAGAGAGAGAGAAAGAGAGAGAGAGAGGAAGTGTTGCTAATGTTGATCTAATACTCACTTTGAACCTCTCTCATCGGAACAAACTGAACGATGTCTCGTGTAGCTACACGACCTGTTGAACTCTTCAACCGACGTCCATTATCGGCATCAAGAATCTGCCACAAATCCTCTTAGATTTGATATTAAAAAAAACTACAAAAGATTTACAGTAAAATATATGTGGATATATATATACCTCCATTTGCGCAAAATCGGCACCACCAACACCAACTATGAGAACCGACATAGGAAGATCAGACGCATTTACCAGAGCATCTACCGTCTCTGTCAGATCCGTAAGCACTCCATCCTTCAAACCAAAACCAAATAAATCAGTAATCCAAAACATTATTTACCCCAAAAAATTAACGTCGCACTAATCTCATTAACTTACCGTAATGATAAGCAAGACGAAGTAGTTTTTCCCGTTGCCCGGGAAGGAAACAGACTGGGCGGCCATTTGGGCGGCCACGTTGACCACCGGGCCGAACAGCGTGGGACCCGCCAGAGACACGCTGTGCAGTGCCGTTGCATAAGCTCCCATAACTCCTTCCACTCCATCAACCTGAAGTGGATTTTCAAATTGTTTATAAAGAAGAAGTGACACAATTTCGAAGAATTCTTGTAAAGAGAGAGTATTGCCTCGGCTGCGGATCCGGTTCCGTTCAAGTTGAAGCAATGCGAGACTGTGCCGTCTCGAATTCTTCCCCCAAAGCCCCAAGCCGGAAATCGCTTGTCCGAATCGTAGAACTGAATCACTTCTCCGACCTCCATTATCGCCTGCTCTCAAGTCAAAAGACAATCATTTACACCTCGAAGAAAAGACTCGAAGTCTTGGAAAGGAATTTAGTTTACTAACCTGCTGGTATGAATTCAACCGGCCCGTCGGATCGATGTAGTGTAGAGAGCTCTGGCTCAAGGGATTCCCATTTGAAGCTGTGACAGAACACAAATAAATCAATAAATAAATGGCTATTATTATTTAACTAGAATGATTAAAAGTATGTAAAAGTCAAACCTGTGAAGTCAACAGCAACCATGAAGTTGAGCTCATAGCCGCTTGAAATGTAATCAAGGAAGCTGAACTGTGGCTTCTCATCAAACTTCTCCACAAATAGCTGACCCTTCAACACCTATATATACAACTAATAATTGAGTAACTAGTAAAAGATGATTTATTTTAGGGTTATTTTATTTATTATTTTGGTTCGAGTAATTAAACACCTTTTCGCGGCCATGCTTAGTCGGAAAGACAAGACTGGCGCCGAGTTTTTCTCTGTGAAGCTTTTCCAATTCTGCCACTGATTTTTGGAGTTTCCTGAAGAGTTTGAAACATCAACGAAACCATTATTTTCTCTTCGCACCCATGAACAAAATGTAATTAATCAAGTATTGTAATTATTCATTATAATTACCCGATAAGCACGTGATTTCCATCGCTATTGAAATCAAAACACTCAATAATCAACGGATTATTCTGCAAAAAAAAAAAACTCTGATAATTAATATTCCAAATTAAAAAAACATATAATTATTACATTATAGCTTTGTATATTAAAATCATGCCTTGTTTCCAAATTGTTTCATAGAGAGGCACAATGATTTCCAAGTCGGATTCAAATTGTTGTCGATCACTTCCGTCTTGCAGATCGGAACAGAACCTCCGGTCTCAACAATCCTCGAGATTCTCAAAAAGGGATCCTAAAAAAATGTTTAAAAAGCTAAGATAAGCATTTCATTTAACCGAAACCGATTGAAATCAATAAATTTTCGAAATACATAGAATTTGTATTCAATATAAACGAAACACTTATAAGTTATTTTTTTGAAAATATGATGTGCATATAACATTTTTACTACCGTATATAAATTTATCAAACTTTCAATATTTTCACGTACAACTCAATAGTTATAGTTAGTTGTCAAACTCGGTCCTTTTCGTTAAAGTTGTTAAATGATTTAAAATCTTGTCTATTTTCTAAATGAAATAATTTCGAATGGTTGTATAATACTAACGCTTTTGGAAAAGAGGTCTTTGTTGTCCAATTTGGTGCAACGGAACACGATTTGAACAGCGGTCTTTGAAGCCGTGGTTTCTTCGGCGTGAACCGTGAGTGTTCCTAAGTTTTTCCGATTATATTCTCCGGCGATGACGTGGAGCTTCATCGTCAAGCTCCGGCTTTGTTTGGTCACAATCTCAGAGAGAACACATTTTGCTTCTCCCAGAAAATCTTGCTCCTTCAAATTCAATGTCTATTGAAAAAAAAGGACATAAATAAAAAACAAATATTGAAGAACTTATTAAAACCCAAAAACTGGGAGAAGAAAAAAGAAGAAAGTTATTACCTTCACAGGCACATTATGATATTTCGTATCAACATCATAGACATGAAATCTGGAGAAAATACAAAGGAAACAAGAATAAATGAGTACATATGTAACAGTAATTAATCATTATATATATATGTATGTATGTAAATATTTACATCAATGGTTGTACGGTCTCAAACTGGTAAGCGATGGGGATTTTGAGAATCCAAGAAGGGCTTAAGCTATTCATAATCACTTCGGTACGCCCTAATTCCTCGAGCTTCCCATCTCTTTTCTTTGCATATACAACCACCATTGGATCGCTCTGATGAAATATATATAATCTTAATAATCAAGAACGTGCTTAATTTTATAATTCAATAGTATATATAATGTATACTAATTTGCCACAGCAAAATGCGCGTATAAATTTAGATCAAACTAACCTTGGAAGTGACGTCTAGATCAAGTAAGTTGGTCGCCGATAGAGATAGCTGTGAATGCAAAAAGAAGTAACGTAATTCATCCACATTTCCAATTTATCTTTAACATTAATTCAAAAGCACTAAAAAACTAAATTACACTACATATACATAGAGAAAAATCACGATGTGAGTGATCAAGTTAATGGTTAAAATAGAAAGAAAGGTTTTCTTGTCCAGGGATTTAAAAGTGAAATAATTATATATTATATATATATATATAAAAGAAGAAGATGAATAACGATGATGACCTCAAGTTGAGTGAACATCGGAAGAAGGCCCTGTGACCGGTGAAGGAAATCGACGGCGTCGTTATGACCATTCTGCCCTTGCTGTTGGTGGGTCCCACCGATCGCCTCTTTCCCTCCATCCAAGTCTGATAAACAACCTCCCATTGTTATTGTTATTTTTCTCCTTCTCTCTCAAACCCTAAAAAAAAAAAAAAAAAGAAGACATGTAATTCTCTCGATCGATAGTGATCTGATTTTATACACACATTTCGCGTTTCGAGTTCCTTCCAGGAAATGAAGTAATTAATTTTAGGAAACAATGCGGTGCTGGTCGTGTTCCTCTTTGTTTCCGGTTATTATCGAAAAATTAGTTATTTTGGGTAAAAAAAATTAAATTAAAACCGTTTTGTTTAACACGTTTTTGGAAGTGTATTCTATAATTTGGATTTATTACCGCATTTAGTTGAGCAATGTATGTAAGCATTACACGCGGTTTACATCTCCGAATTGATAATTACAAAAGTGACATCTATATATGGCGATGATTCCACATTTTGCCAAAAAGGAGACTCTTATCCCAAATTTCCGATCAAATGAACGTAATTAATAGTATTGATCATATTTGTAAAGGTGAAACACAAAATTGTCACTATGTTTTTGCGTAGACTTTGTTTACTCAGAATATATTTGTAAAAATACAAATTTCAAAGCGATGTGAAGGCTTTTTTACATAGCTATTTAGAATAAGCGACGTGAAAAGTGTTTTACTTCGCTTAAATCCGTACATTAATGTATCATGTGCTCGTATTTAAAAAATGTTATTAATTTCATCCAACGTTGCTAGTTATATATAATAAAAAAAAAATTACCTGTTACCCAAAAAAAAAAAAAAAAAAATTACAACAAATCATAGTTAGCTACTTGCAGGCACAAATTTTCGTCATATTTAATAAGATCATTAATTAGAGAACATTAATGCAGTAAATTAACCACCATGCGTGCCAACTTTGTTATGGTTTATGTACAAGTGTGATCTTAATTTTATTTAATATAAAGGTTATCTTGGTAATTGAGTAATTGTCTAATTGTCAAATTAATTTTATGAAGTTGGATCTTAGACTTAAAATGGTGGAAAGCAGGTGATAATAGAAGGAAAATAGCTTGGTTATTTCACCGTGTTCTCAACACATACATACATACATAGCATAAAGCGAGAGGCTCTCTTACTGTTACTGTGCCACTTATTTAATTTTTTTTTTCTTTTTCGAAAGTTCGATTTTCATTCATCACGGAAAAAACTAGCTAGATTCTCAGCTTTTGGCACACTTACACACTTCATGAGCTAAAATATTGTCTGCTCTAGGAATCCAAACAACCCTGCTCTAGTTGATTTTTTTTTTTTTTTTTTTTTTTTTTTAAATTCTCTAAGGGGCGTGTAACAAAAATAAATAAATTCAGGAGGCGTAAATATGAAAAATGCGGATGCCCCATCTCGATCTGAACCAACATGCTTTCACAAAGGCACGTACGTTAAAAAAAATGTGTCTCGTTGTCTAGTAACCAATGAGCACTTATGACCGGAAAAAATATCCATTTTCCGAGCCACCCCACCATATGGTAGGGAAATTGTCTCATTTGCCACCAATTTCATAATATTTTTCCACTTTCCACCAAAAGACTAATTTGACCCAAAAATGTTGACATCTAATAGTGAATGGCAAAAATAGATGTCAACATTGTTGACATAGATGATGGTATTTTGGGCCAAATTAATCTTTTGGTGGAAAATGGGAAAATGTTATGAAATTGGTAGCAGATTGGGCAATTTCTCCATATGGTATCCCCTTTTGGAGCAAACAGTGGACATATGCCTCTCGGACTTAAGGCTCGTCCCATAGTCGTGTTTCCGGCCAGAAGAGATTTGAGACCTTCACCCCAACATACGCGTTGCTATTCAATAACTTAATATCCCTATTTTTCTATTGCAACAGAATGATAGAACAATAAATGAAATAAAAACACAAACAATTTTAGTGGCCGTCATGCATAACCGCTTTCTTTTATAAGATTAGGAAGCGCTTAAATCACAACCGCCATAGTTTTATATCCAAAATCTTTAATGGCAGTTTAAATACAATCGACACTAAAAAGTAAACATACACGGCGGTCATTTTAATAAGCGCCATCTTTCAAGTGCCACTAAATATCATTTTTCTAGTAGTGCATGAACACCTCTAACTTCCTTTCCAGCGCATCATGTCTCTCGTTTTGTTGCTCCAAGAAGGCGATGAATTTGGCGGATAAGTCTTCTGTCATCTCTCCCATCTCGAGCGGCTCTGATACCAAAGTGGATATAGCCTGGGATTGTGATCTCGTGACGCGAGCCATTTCGTGTGTGCGTACAGAATATTAAAGAGCGCGTTTTGTTTCGCAAAACCTAGTTTTCCTCTCTTGAGGGAAACTATATTAATTGGTTTAAAGATAGTTTTTCATTAATACCTATATATACAGGTATAACCTTACAAGACTGAAATAGAACAAATAACTTCCTAAATAAATTATTAAGTAACTTATATTGAATCAAACAAGTAATGTCATGAATTAAACAAGTAACTACTAACATTCGCTGATTTGTTTACTGATTCTTTTGATGGGATTGTTTTCCATCGAAGGAATCTGTAACAACTGGAGTAAAGCATCAACAAAGAATGATGATTATGTTTTGGGACATATAACAGCATTTTTGCTACCTCAGCAAAACAACTGCATTTTTGCTACTTCAGCAAAATATCAAACTAACTCCTGTACAGAAAAAAAAAGAGACTAGGATCTTATTGCGGGATGTTAAAATTGCAAGGCTTTATATCTCTAGTGCGATAGTAACTCAAAAACTGCTCAGGAGGCTCTTCCAAAAGTGCTTGAACCACTGATATTTGTCCACCTGTACACATCCACAAACAAATTATACACACACACGTGTTGAGAGAGAGAGAGAGAGAGAGAGAGAGAGAGCGGCCATTTGGGCTGCCACGTTGACCACCGGGCCGAACAGCGTGGGACCCACCAGAGACACGCTGTTCAGCGCCGTGGCATAAGCTCCCATAATGCCTTCCACTCCATCAACCTAATAATGTTGTTTTCAAATTGTTTATAAGTAATTTATAGACAAGTGACTCTATTTCTTTATGACGATTATGACCTCAAGTTGAGTGAACATCGGAAGAAGGCCCTGAGACCTGTGAAAGAAATCGACGGCGTCGTTATGACCATTCTGCCCTTGCTATTGGTGGGTCCCACCGATCGCCTCTTTCCGATAAACAACCTCCCATTATTATTGTTATTATTCTCTCTCGCTTTCAAACCCTAAAAAAAAAAAAAGACCTGTAATTCTCTCGATCGAGTGATCTGATTTTATACACACTTTTTAAGTTATCAGTTCCTTCCAAGAAACCGCAGTAATTAATATCATGAAATAACGCGGTGTTTGCCGAGTTCGTATTTGTTGCAGGAAAATATCACCGCATTTAGTAAGATTTTACATTTCGTCAACATATGAAGACCATGTAAAGGAGAACATATATATATATATATATATATATATATATATATATATGTATATGTGTGTGTGTGTGTGTGTGTATAAGACTTGTGCATTGCTAATTAGAAAGTAAGTATTAAAAAAAATTCTAAGAAAAAAGAGTATTAAAAAATTTAGTATTGTAAAAATACAAATTTAAAAGCGAGGAGCTACTTAGAACAAGCGACATGAAAAGCTTAAATCCGTATCGTAATGTTTTTGTGCTCGTAATAATTTTAAAATGTTAATATTTTCATCCAAATTTGTTTGTTATAGTAAAAATTACAAACGTTAGCTAGCCTGCAAGCAGAAATTTTCGCCATATTCAATAAGATCTTCAATTAGCAAACGTTAATGCAATAAATTAACTATTACGCCAACTTTATTATGGTTTATGTATATAAGTCTGAGTATAAACCTGTTACAGTATAAAGTTGTTTTGGTAATTGAGTGAAGCTTCTGCAGCAGTGGTCTATTTGTCAAATTTAATGAATTTGAATCTTGAAATGGTAAAAAGCAGGTGATAATAGAAGGAAAGTAGGTCGTTTACTTCACCAACTCCTAAGAGTCCAGATCTTATTTTCAACACATACATACATACATAACAGGTTTATAGTTTAATTATCATTAATGGTCAAAGACCGTCAAACGAATAAGTAGTTGCACTCAAACGTCATTTTTCCACAGGCTTTCAATAGTGTCATTTGTTTCTCAAATTCAGAATTAAATTACCATGCCAAGTGGATTCAAATTATTAAGTACAAAGTAAATACTCAGCTTAAAAGATCGGAAAGTAGTATATAATTATATACTAATAACCAGAAATGAATATCTATTAGTTCTCCTCTTTGAAACGTACGTATAGTTGTGTATATATAGCGAGTAGAAGGCAACACAAAAAATAAGAAAACACATCTCCTTCCTTCCTGAAACCTTAGTTAATTTCTTTTTTTTTTTTTTTTTTTTTTATAATACTAAAAATTCTACATATAAACGAAATATAAATCATAATATAAAAAAGCACGGAAAAAAAAAATTACCCCGTTTACGAAGTATATATCTATAACATAGATAATAAACAGAAAAACACTTCCAATTTTTAATCAGAGGTCGTCACATGACTTCGTCAAACGACGACACGTGGCGACTTTTTTTTTTCCCCTTTGTCCTTCTTTTACATTTATTACTATCTCTCTCTCTTTAATTGCTATTGGGAAAATAAATCTGACAATATATAAGATAAATAAGAAATGTAAATAAGTTGATGTTGATACATGACAATGAATGACTTTCGTAAATTATCATAATGATTACTATAAATATATTTTACCATATTGTATAACATATATAATATATGAATCAATATTAGCAAACCTAATTATCAATATATTTTGTATAATTTTTTTATGTATATTATAATCATAATTATTAATACTATATTATACTATATCAATAACATATATTATTTTGAGTATATATTATTATTATATATATATATATATATATATATATATTCTTGGAAAAACTATGTGATATTAGTATTACACGTAGATTTTATATGTTATAGTTTGATATATAATACACTTTTGCAATTTAACATAACAATATAAATTATTAATATTAATATAAGGAAGTTTTCTTACTTTCTATTTCTCTATACCTTTTTTTTTAATTTCTTTTATCAAAATTTAACTTCAACTTTTATTTATCTAAAATTTTTTTCACCCATAATACTTCTAAGAAATCTGACAGATAAGAAAACATGCAATATTTTGAAAAACTTTGAATTATTAAAGAGTTTTTTTTTCTACCTTTTGTAACTTTTTAAAAATCATTGACAACGATTTTGCTAAATTTAATTTAATAAAATTAAAAGTCTTCAACATACTCTATTTTCCTTATTTTTATTTTTCATTATTGTTTAAAAACAATAATAATTTTGTTGACCGCATTGTTGAAACTAGTTATATTATATATATAAAGCAAATAAACCCCCTACTCACAAAACCAAAACACTGTTCAATTAATAGTCTTTTTCATTTAATTTTTTTAAGAAAAAATAAGAGATTTAATGCTAAACACAAATAATGTTCATTCGCACCGATTTTTTTTAAGATAAAAATATTTGTAAAAAACTTTAAATACATTTTTTTCAAACCTAAATATTTCTATACATGTCCTTATATATTTTTTCATCCAAACTAAAATATATTAATTATTCCATAGTAACGTATGCGCGGGACAACTTGCCATAAAATAAAGAAAGCACGAGCAAATAACACCATAAAACAAAAACAAAAACAAAAACATAAAAACACGATCATTGTCTAAAACTAAACACTTAAAAACTATATATTTATTCCAAACTAGAGCCACACCTAAAAAAAAAAAAGAAATCTACAAACCCTTTTGCGGATTGCTCAAAAAGGCATGAAAATATTCAAATTTTCTCTGTACAATATTCTGGCCGTAATCTTATTCGGCACGTTCGAGTAACGGGAATGTCGCATCGCCATATATAGTATTCACATGCGTCAGCTTTATGACACCCCCGAAAAGCGTTGATATCGTTACTTGATTCTGGAAGACGATTCAGGAGGTTCTTCCTTGAAGTTGCAAGGCTTGATATCTCTACTTCTAACGTGGCTCAAAAACTGGCTTGGTAGTTCCTCAAGAAGTAATTGGACTACTGGTTTCTGACCACCTATTATAAATAAATAAACATGTCACACCAATTTCCATAATTTGGTTCAAGAGTAGATATAATTTGGTTCTTCCAATATTTTAGGAATAACTAGAAATTTCTTGCAATATGTATTATCATGTAATTAAGTCATCGTCACACTCACTGTGCACTTCTCTCATGGGAACAAACTGAACAATATCTCGTGTAGCCACGCGGCCCTCGGCGCTCTCTAATCGACTCCCATTGTCGGCATCGAGAATCTAACCAAACACACATAAAGTAGATAAGAAGACTGTTTATAATATAATCAAAAGTACAGTACAGTACAGTTCGATGGATTTGATGATAATTTGTGACCTCCATTTGGGTGAAATCAGCACCACCGACTCCAATGATGAGGATCGACAAGGGAAGATCCGATGCTTTGACCAAAGCGTTCTTTGTCTCCTGAAGATCTGTAAGAACTCCGTCCTAGAATAAAAAAATATTGACAAGTTTGCGAGATAGTAAGTAAAACTAAAAAGCAAATTTAAAAAGTATCATTAAATCAAAATCTCAGTCCAAAAAGTTCTAAATTGTTCTCCTTTTGTCTAGTGTTTCAATGGAGGTATAATTTAATTAGTTTCATTTATAAAGTTAACGAGTAACTTAAGTTTGTAAATATGGTTTTAACCTGTTTTTAGGTACTGAGGAATTTCAATTTATGTATTTATTATTATTTTTTATTTTTTTTTGTGTGTGTGTGTGTAGAAAATGGCATACAATGAAATTAATAGTTCGATGAGTATTTTGCTCCAGATAATATAGCCCAGGGACTAAAATGACACTCGCATAACTGTTCAGGGACTGTTCACAAGAAAAATCGAGATAAAAAATGGATAAAATAAAAGTTGCGTTATCTTTTTATGTTTACCGTTATAATGAGTAATACGTAGTACTTGTTGCTGTGTTGCAAGAGGGAACGGCCGGCGATTTGGGCAGCCCTGTCGATGACTTGGCCGAACAAAGTGGGTCCCGCCAGAGACACGTTGTGTAGTGCATTGGCATAAGCAGCCATGATGCCATCAACTCCATTCACCTGCTTTTTTTTTTGTTGCAATTAAGTAATTATCTTAACCACGAACGTTAATAAAACAATAATGCTCGTTTAAATACCTCAAAAGGACTTCCATCTCCGCTCAAATTGAAGCAATGTGAAACAGTGCCGTCCGGTTTCCGACCCCCAAAGCCCCAAGCAGGAAATTGCCTGTCGGCATCGTAAAATTGAATGACTTCACCGACTTCTGTTATTGCCTGCAATTAGTTTTTAGTCCATTATTACATTATTCTCGATTTTTTTTTAACAGAACTTGAATGTAATTGACATGATGAATTTTACTTGCTGGTAAGAATTCAACTGGCCGTAAGGATTGATGTAGTGCAAAGAGCTTGGATCTCGAGGGCTTCCGTTTGAAGCTGGAAAATAATTTTTAAGGGGTGGACTTTTGGTCATTATAATACTTCTTTGATTAAGGGATTAATTAGCAATTGTTAGTTATATTGTTTGAGGGTGAGAAATATACCGGTAAAATCAACCGCAACCATGAAGTTGAGCTCGAATCCACTGGAAATGTAATCAAGAAAGCTGAACTGAACCTTCTCATGAAATTGCTCGACGAACAACTGACCCTTAAGAACCTGCTTTGATCGATTATAAGGAACGTTAAACGGAATATCTCTCGGACAGTGAATATAAGAAACTGAGAATCTTGATCTAGAAAATATCACCTTATCAGAACCATGCTTAGACGGCAAATAGAAATGTACACCGGTTCTCTCATTGAACTGCTTTTCCAACTGCGCTACTGAAGTCTGGATTTTCCTGATAGTTTATGATTATAGATCATTACAGTTTATATTTTCAAGCTATTTATATTATATACATACACGAAACAACAAACAGAAATTTGTGAAGTTAATAATAGGTACCCAATAAACCCGTGATTGCCACTGCTATTGAAATCGAAGCACTCAATTATCAAAGGGTTCTCCTGTTTAAAATTTCATTAATCAGATTATGGGAAATAAAAACTTTACTCATTAAAACTGCTCATCAGATTCATAAATTGGAAATCAAAACTAAATTTTTTTTTTTTTTAAAATTGAGAAGCTTGCCTTGCTTGAAAACTGTTGCATCGTAAGGCACGCAGGTTTCCATATCGGATTCAAGTCGTTGTCAATCACTTCGGTTTTACAAATAGGAACCGAGCCACCACTCTCCACGACTCTCGATATCCTTAAGAAAGGATCCTATAGTGAATGAAAAAAGGGTAAAAAATTTGAAGTCGCTCAATGTTAAACCTGTTGAAATTTAAAAAACCAGCTTCTTTGTCATGAGATAAATACATACACTTTTAGAAAAGAGATCCTTGTTCTCCAAGTTAGTGCAACGAAAGACTATCTCAACAACGCTTCTTGAAGCAACTGTTTCTTCAGCATGCACTGTGAGTGTCCCGAAATTTCTTGAACCTCCAACATGTCCATTTTGGTTGTCAAGATTTAGAGTTAAAGACCGGCTCTTTTTGGTTACTATCTGTCCATTGGAATGAAGAATAGATATTTCAATTTCCATTTGAGAGTGAAAGTCTCTTAAACAAGCAAACAATAATATTAATCCTTGCTCAATATACCTCCGAGAGAACACAATGCGCTTCTCCAAGAAAATCTTGATCTTTCAAATTCAGTGTCTACGAAGGAACGTCAGAAGAGAAGGTTCACTAAGGAGTACACAAGTTCAATAGGCAAAACTATGCAATACAATGAAACCCAATTTCAAACCATGAAACACAGGTCGAATTTTGATTTACTGTCATGAAAAGGCCATCGAGATTAAATGGCCTATGTACTTCCATATATGAATATGGTGATTTAGTTAACACATACGTATTTAAACTAATAAACTACTAGTCCCACGGTCAATCTTTTACCCGCCAACAAGATTTATACAATATTATATTAATTACAAGAGTAAAAATATTGGAAGTGAATTTGAAAACCAGGGAGGACAAATTTTATACCTTGGCAGGTATATTGTGATATTTTGTGTCAACATCATACACATGAAATCTGGGGTACATGAAAGTTAGAACGTCACAAGTGAGTGTGAAAAAAGTTAGAACGTCACAAGAAAATGTTAGTTGCATGACGTGACAATGAAAAAATATAGGATCACGCTAGAATACTATACGATAAGGCTTACATCAATGGCTGGACGATCTCAAACTGGTAAGTAATTGGAACTTTGCTTATCCATTCAGGACTTAAATTATTCAATATCACTTCAGTACGCCCCAATTCCTCTAATTTACCATCCATTTTCTTAGCATACGCCACAACCATCGGATCACTCTGTTAAATATATATATATATATATATATATATAGAGAGAGAGAGAGAGAGAGAGAGAGAGAGAGAGAGAGAGAGAGAGAGAGATGTGTCAGCCTAAATCATTGACGACAGTGTATGGCAACATGTAATGTTTTAAAAGTACCTTCGAAGTATAATCACGGTCGCGTAATTTAGAAGCTGAGAACGATAGCTACGACAATGGATAAACATGGCATGAGCATAGTGTATCAAAAAATAAAAACAAAATAAAATCAGACATGTACAACAACGTGACTAAAACACTAAACTATTTGTAAGAAAGGTGGAATTCTCAGAATCATAATCTATCCCATGGCTGCGTTTGGTTCAGATTGAAAAGTCATGTTTTTGTTTTTAGAAAAAACTAAACTACTTATCTAGTGTTAGACAAAACTGTTTTTACAAAAAACTTCAAAAGCGATTTTAGATTTTGTACATGAGATGGAAAAGCTAGGATTCTTAGCTTTTAGAAAAAGTGTTTTTAAATTTGGTATATAAATTACTGTAATATCCTCGTACAAAATATTATTCATATATATGTATATAAATAAGCATATTAATAATTATTTAATTATTAAGAATATGTCTATTTTAGTCTTTTTACTATAATATATTTATTTTACCAAACGCTAAATCAGTTTTTGTTAACAACAATTGTTTTATAAACAGTTTACCAAACATCTTGTCAGTTTTGGAAAAAAAAACAGTTTTTTAAAAAAAAGAATGAATCTAAAAGCATTTTTTTTTAAACAAATCTATACCAAACGGGCCCATATCAACCAATGATCAAAGAAAACTTGTAAAGTTTGGTGATTTTATTCACACGTTGGCGACGAAATGAATCTAAGCGGGATTCGATAAACGGTTAGTGAACTGGATATAGATCAAAGGCGCAAATTTTTGGCAGTTAACATGTGTTCATTAGGCATATTATTGTAACCATACAATAATATGTTCGCAACGGTCTTTGACTAACCATACAGCTATGGTTTTTGTATCTGATTAGCCTGAGTCAGGTCAAAATAATTTCACTGTAGAGCAATGCGTATATATATATATGTTTTGGTGACTTTTCAAGCCATTCAAAACACCACGCAAAAATGATGATGCATTAGGGAGGAGCACAATATAACGACAAAAAAATAAAGTTATGCTCAATATTATTAGGATCCGATTAAAAAAACTGTTTTTACAAGACTTGGATGAGTATTTCGTTTTTCAAATATTATTAAACGTTCTGACTTTATAGATTATTTAATCACCAGAAAATTTCAAGAAAAAAAAAAAAATTATGTTGTACAGGAAATAATTCAAGTGCATTTCTAACCACAAGAATCCTAGATAAATACTTTTCTTTCTAACCACAAATCAATGTGTCAAATTTGATTTCGACCCCAAGTACGGTATGTCGTCTCTAAAGGGAGACGGAAAAAGTTGGAATCTTTATCAAAGATTTCATTTTCACTATTGAACCCAAAAAAAAAAAAAAAAAAAAAGAGGCCATTGTGGGCACGTAATAATACTAAACAAAGAAAAGACTTCAAATCGCAGAATCCAAAATTTTACCTCGAGCTGTGTGTAGAGAGGAAATTGACCGCGATTTCTGAGGTAAAACTCAACGGCGTCGTTCGGACCTCCTTCGCCGGCGCCGGAGCTAGAAGCCGCCATCGCCATCGGCCTCAGGCGGGCCACGCCAACGGCCTGTTTCCCTCCATCAACGTCGGAAAAACAATTCCCCATTTCTCCTTCCTTTGTCTTAAAAAGAAACCCTAACTTTTTCGGTCCGCGATTCCTATTCCAGTGAATTTTTAGCAGTGATGAAAATTGACACGAACAGAGTATTGTTCCGAGGGAGACGAATATATGTATTTGTATATATATATATAGTTTGGAAAATCCCCTCTTTCGAAAAAACAAAAATTATTTAGCACCACTTTCTTTCTCAACAAATCCCTTCGGTCCAGATGATACGCTGTATCTAAAGACACTTTTGGGGGATCCAATTATTTTATCCCTGAAGAAAATGACTGTCAGCGGTTCGAGTCCGCTTAGTGTTTCTAAAAATAAATCTATTCTTAATTATCCAAAATCAGATCGTTCACCAAAAAGGGGTTACTTATTAAAACCTTGGGACTTTGAGGAGAAATCTGCGAAGTAATAGCGCTTTGAAAAAGTAAGTTAAAACGTAAAAAAAAAAGGGGGTTCTTAGGTGGAAATGAATCAGCCACGTTTGATTATTAATTTTTCTTTTTTTTTAAAGGGTTCTTAGGTGGAAATGAATCAGCCACGTTTGATTATTAATTTTTCTTTTTTAAAAAAAAAAAAAAAAAAGGAAAGTTGATTATTTATATTATATAATATTTCAAAATTATTTTCATACTTAATTTTTGAACAAAGCAAAAATTAGGACACCCATCCCACAACTCTTTCGCTTTTTTTTTTCTTTCTATATTTCTTATATTCTCTAACCCAAAGTTTAGTCGCACTTTATCATAAACATTTCCATATAAATATACGTCTATTTTGTGTTATCACAAATATGGAATTTAATGCGAAAGACAAGTGAGAAAGAATTAGTCGTAATTTTATGTCCTAATAACAAAATTTGTATACATTTTCCTAATGTTTAAGATAATGCATAAAAGAATAATTTATAAGCGACTTCGACAAAGTTCCCTATTCTTTTTTTTATAAAAAATGAATAACCAAAATACATCTTTGAAATTGCTCGGAAATAGCTTACACGACTTCATAGGTAAATGAAACAAATAATAATATGAGAACGTTGGTTACACGTGAAGACTACTGACAGCGTTTATTACAAGATACCCTACCAATCAAAGGACTCGAAAATTTGAAACTTATATTTTGAGGATATGGATTATAATGTGGAAACTGCACTAATCACTGCATGATTTTATGAAACTGCGCTAGCCGGAAAATATGTCTAAATTCAAACATGATTTTATAGCTGTTAAACATATACAATGCTTTATTTTGTGTGTGCGAATCTCATTTTTAAAATTGAAACCCAAACTTAAAGTCGAGTCAATGCTAGTCAGGCCTTGGAGTATTATTTCCTCTCTCGGAGTTTGGGCATTTTGTCTTGTGAGTTGTGACGTGAAAATTTATGCGAACCTCATTTTTTTTTCACGAATTAATGGATGAGTTTACTTTTTATTATGATTACGGATGCAATTGAATGGTTTTTTTGGGTCCACTATCTAACTACGTTTTACAACTGTAACCGCTAGTTTACCCACCTAAGTTGATGTTTATTAAATTAATAAAATTGGGTAATAAAAAACAAGTCCCACCTAAAAATAACCCACCTAGGTTTCATTAAAATAAGTACACAAATTTCTTTTTAAGTCGTCACCGATGATGATCGTGAATCGTGTCATCTGAACATGTGTAATCGAAAAGTCATCGAGCTTGCATTTGCATCATGAAAAAAAAAAAAAAAATGGACAACCGGGCAGAGCTATAAATGTTATTATATGAAGAATACAACGAGTCTCATGAAAATATAAAAATGCGAGAGATATAAAAGTTCTAAATGGATTTTGCTCCGTCAACTAGACCATTTCGCTTTCCTAAAAAAAAAAAAAAAAACTAGACCATTTCGCAAAGCACATTTTAACTTGAAAGCATTACGTTGAAACCTGAAAGAAGCTTTTGGTTTGATAACCATAATCAGATCCTCCATTAAAAATATTCATCACCTTCACCCTATAAAAACCAATTTAAAAAAGAACAGAATAATACACCGATTAATAGTTGAAAAAATACCAAAACATAGTGGCCACGGAACTTGGCACCTTCGCGTAATAATACTTTGGTATTACTAATCGGTGTATTATTCTATTCTATTATTGATTCGGTGTATTAATAAACTATTCTGTAGCTTATTTGATAATTTCAAACCACTTCCCCTAAATGGAAGTCGTCGGAGTCCATCCCCATTGCCTTTAAAAAAAAAAAAAAAAAAAAAGACAAGACATCGTGTTGCACATGGTAATCAAAGCTTTCTAAAGAAGAAAATTAAAAGCACAAGATTCTCAAACAAGTTAAGTTTCGGTCAGCTTCAATATATTATTCCAAGGGACCAGATTCACTAGCTAAAAGAGTATTCTACCCTTTTTTTTTCTTTCCATTTTCTGGGATAAACCAAGAGAACACAACACTGGAATTTCATCCTAATTTCAATTCTATGATTGTTCAACTTCAACAACACGGCTGCGTTTGACCCAGTCTTCCCTGTATATCCAAACACAGGGTTTTTAATATTCAAAGAAGATAGGATTCCAAAGATGAAATTCCCTTGCCATTGCTCAACAAAAGCAGCCATGGACTTGGCAGCCTCTGCCAATGTTTGCTAAGAAAGGACAGCCTTATTAAAATAACACAGAGAAGTCAAGCCATGCATAAATTAACTTCTACAATCTTATCTTGCCAAGTTCTTATCGCCAAATTCAAAAGAAAAAAGCACGAACGAAACAGCCACAAGTTCAAGTATCAATTATTAAAAAAAAAAAAAGGGCTGAAAATAAAAACTGGGCATGATTAAAAAAACATAAAACACGAAATAGATTCGAAGATATGTCACATGTTTTTTTTTTTTACCAGCGGAGCTTTTATTAGCGGCTTAAATACGATCGACCGTCCAAGTAGCGAGACGAAGAGGCTGGTAAACCAGGGTCTTCGTGTCGATAACCCTCCGAACCATACGTTGAATACAGCCTGTCCAACTCGTCAATCTCTCTCCTCCGGCGAGAATCGGACTCCTCTCTCCTGCGCAGGGAATCGAGTTCGTCTCTCCTCCGGAGGGAATCGAGCTCGTCTCTCCTCCGCAGGGAATCGAGCTCGTCTCTCCTCCGCAGGGGATCGGTCTCGGGCAAGTAGTCCTCTCTCCTTCCACGAGCCGAGTAAGACGGGATTTCTTCTCTCCTCGGCGGCGGAAGATAAGGAGCCGCCGCGGGGAAGGAATCGCTGAAGTAGCGGGAATAGTACGGATCGCTCGCGTAAGGGTCCGAGGCGCGAGGCGCCAGCTCGCGCCTCTCGACGGGGCTGTAACTGCGTCGATACTCTCTGCCCGCGATCGCGATCGGGTACACGGGATCAGCACGCCCGGGAATCTCCGGGCGTCTCAAAAGCCGGTCCCTTTCGTAATCCCGCCGGTAACGGTCCGCGAGAGGAGGGTCGGGAACGCGGGGCTGGAAATCGGGAGCCAAGTTTATCCTCTCTCCCCGGAGACCATAAGCGCGGTACTCCTTTTCGGTGAGGTACAAGTTCCGAGGGCTCGCCTCTCTCCGCGCCCTCTCGCGAGGAGGCGGGCGGCGAGACCTGGACTCGCCGTTGCGGAGAGAGTCCCGAGGCTTTTCTGTCCGGCGCGGTCGCGGCTCTTCTTTCCTCGCCGGGCGAGAATTCGGCTCTCTTTCTGTCTTTCTAGTCCCTTTATTCCGAGCCGGCGCTTGCTTGTCCCGCGCCACTTTTCCTTTATCCCGAGCCGGCGCTTGCTTGTCCCGAGCCACTGTTCCCTTATCCTCAGTTTTGGTGGTTGTTTTTGCAGCCGGTGGAGAGGGGTCAGCAATGGAAGCATGAGCATCGGCGGGTCGGTAAAGTGTCATGAGTTTCTTAACCTGAAACAATAATGTTTGAACGGAATCGATGCTAAATCCTAGATTCCTTCTAAAGATTTTTTTTAATGAATTTTAAAATAAATAAAAAAGCGTAAAACATTTTGGCTGAGGCATAATCCCTAATAATGGAGTGATGCTCACTTGAAGAAATGTAAGTTCCGTATTGAACTTTTTATTGCCATAGTAGTTTTCTTTTATCGCCTTCTTAAAAATAGCCTCGGGTAGTGGTCTGCAGTCCTTGTGCATCTCAAACCGCACCTGGTTTTTGAAAAGCTGTCAGCACATAAATCTCACCCATTTACATTTTAAGACAAACATCTATCTGGAAATGCATATTCGACCTGAGCTGGAAAAGCCCCTCCAAACGCTTCGGGCTCAAGCTTCACATCTCCTCGAGAAGTCGCCTTATACACTCCGTGCAAGAGTTTTTGATCAAAATCATAGAGAAATAACTTCATGCCACGTTTGATACCCAACACGGCATCTTTTTTACCAATCGAAACACCCATTACACCGTAATGGAAACAATCGGGTTTCGTCCTCTTGTTGCACATGAAGATCATCCCGTCAATTTTATTCCTCTTCTTCTTCTCGGCCAGAGAATCTTTTTTTCTCTTACGACCATTCACTTTTTTCTCTCCATTAGTGTCAGGCCCGCCACTCTTTCCACCTTTCTTAAGTTCTTGCTGTTTATCTTCCGATTCACCGGTCTTTTCCTTATCTTGGCTCTTCTCCATTTGCTCTACGTCAGCAATCCCATCATGTTTCATATCATTCTCTGTACCGCTCTTTTCACCTTTCTCAGCCTGATCGCTTAACGTCTGTTTGTTCGCACCCTCCTCATTGATATCGATCTTGTTACCCCTCACCGCTGTCTTGACGACCTTCTTCTTCTTCTTCCTCCGCTTAACCACCTTGCCTTTGCTGTTGATACTCTTCGGCTCATTAGCAGCCAAGGGATTCTTCAGGATCTTTGATTTAGCCTTCAAAGACCTTGGAGTTTTCTTCTTAGACGCCTCCGGTGTATCCAACACAGCCAGAATTGCTTCTTCTGAAGGATCAGACGCTTCGACGGTCCCTTCTGGTGGCTTACTAGCCTCGGCCGGAATTTCCGACCATGCTGGCTTTTTGGGCTCTCCAAAAGTCTCAGCTGATTTACTACTGAGTGCTTCGGCAGAATTTTCAGCCGGCTCACCAGAAACCACTTCCGCGGGGTTCTCTCCCGATCCACCATCAGTGTTCTGACTCGCTGTGTATTCAGTGGAAGGCTTGGTTTCCTCGCTACCCATTTCTGTGCTGTTATCTTCTTGTTCAGGAGTCTAGCAAACTGAACAAGTCCAGTTCATTAGTTTAAATTTTGTCGCAAATATGATGCAGATAAGCGAAGCTAAATCAGATCAATCACGACTTATCCCCCAATATATTGAGGTAAACATCCTCGTTTGCATAACTTGAGATATACACTCCAGTTAGGACTATGCGAGATATTAGAACGTAGAACATGAAAGTTGAAAAACAAAGGAAAGAAAATAAATATTAAACGCATAAACCAAAACGAAAAAAAAAATATTTGAAGAACATTTAGTTTCTCCTAACCTCACGGAAAAACTAGGATAACTAATTAAGGTAATAGATAATATTTTGAGCAAATCCTCTGTGTAGGACTCAAAACATTATTTAAGATAATTTCACGACCCAGGGACAAAAATTTCATTCATATTCTTCTTTTTGTTTCTAATTTTCACAAACACAAAATTAATATAACAAAGAAGAACGACAACTCATATTCAGCCCAACATTACGATCCACAAATACATAAAACCAAACAGACTCAATCACGGATCGGACAAAATAATATATTTTTACAGAAATAAAACATCCCACCAGAACCAAACCACGAATTACCAACAAAGGTCTTCGAAATTAGCAATTTGAAAATTGAGAAAGAAGACCTAAACCCTACCGCTTCATCATCACCTTTTTTCACAGTTTCTCAATTGTCGCCAAATCGAT
The DNA here is from genome assembly GCF_054948205.1 of Urtica dioica subsp. dioica. Classification (NCBI taxonomy): domain Eukaryota; kingdom Viridiplantae; phylum Streptophyta; class Magnoliopsida; order Rosales; family Urticaceae; genus Urtica; species Urtica dioica. The sequence goes on from NC_142766.1 coordinate 20,834,483, forward strand.
GACGTAGATCAATCCAGAATCACAGAAATTGAATAGAACGAATACTTGGATTATCTCTACTTAGATTAGGGCTAAAGAGATAGAGCACTTACCTTCAGATCTGGAGAGTGAGAGAGAGAGAAATCCTGGCACGTAAAGAACAAGAATCGAGGTATAATTCACAAAGAAGATAACAGGCGTACTTTAGATTGCAGGCCTGTACTTCAATTGCTAAGTGGGCTGGGCCGGAAAAGTTTACAAAAAATACCCTTATTTTTAATTTTGGAAACTTATTTTTTTTAATTTTGATGACACATTTATTTCGAATATTAATATTTCGTTCCACACTCTATGTGAACGAACTTGTATTTACTTAAAAAAAGTCTCGACCTTCTCGACCGCAACTTATCAGAATTAGCTTCGATTCCAAGTGAATAAACCAAGCAAAATGAATCAAAAGCTACGAGTAAGCTAACAACTTATATAGGAAAATTGTCAAAAGTAGAACTAGCAAAATTCCATTTTCCTATTTTTTTCAAAAATTTACCAAACTATGACCGGTCAAACAAAAGTCAAATGAGAGATACACAAAAATCTACCTATTATACCATCGTACTTAATACCAACCTACAATCTTCCCCAATAAAATCTCTTATTTTTTCTCTTTCTTTCTATTTTCCCGCTCATCCCATCGAAAAAACGAATTTTTTTTTTATTAGTCCTAGTTTGGTAAATTTTTGAAAAAAATAGGAAAATGGAAATGTCCCTTAATTTAGTCCTAATTAAGGAAATGTCTCAATTATATAATAATTTGGAGATTCGATGAACTATTACTACAATTACAAACGCTCGTCAAATCATTATATTCACTAACCTCTTGGGAGTCGATAACAAATCTATCTTCTTGTATCACATTGCGTCTCAAAACTCATAAGAACAGTTAAAAATATTAGGTTGTGTTTGGTTTTCATTCCAAAAACTGTTTTTCACATTTTGAGTTGAAAAAATTGAAAACAAAAAGTGAAAATGTGTTTGTTTTAATTTTTCGGAAAAAATTTTCAAAAAAATTTGAAGTTGTTTTGTAAAAAAGTAAAAAAAACTGAAAACAAATAAAAAGTGTTTTTGGAAAAAAATTTCTTCTCTTCTCTTCTCATTCTCCTCATCTTCTCTTTTCATTCTTTAAAAAAAAAATGAAAACTATACCAAACACTTTTTTCAGTTTTTTCACTTTCTCAAAAACAAAAATGAAAACTGTACCAAACAGCTTTTTGAAAGGGTCAAGCGGCTATATAGCCAAATAGAACTTAAGCTTTTGCAAAATAGCCATAGTTTGTCAACTATAAGCAAACTAGCCAAAGTAAGATTAATCTAGGTTGGATTAAATTTAATCACAACGAACTATAAAGACATAATGTAAGGTTTATGAGGGCTGAGTTAAAATTAATCGAGGCAGGATTAAATTTAATGACAATCTGGAAATCGAGGATCTGAAACAGAACCGAAACATCTCCTTCTTCGGCGACGCGATTCTTGCGTCCTCGACGCTCGCGATGTTCCCGATCGCTCCGTCGATCTTACCTCCCGTCGGACTCTCCGTCACGACGGCGAAGGCGAGGAGATCGACGGAGATTCGGGACTCTCCGTCACGCTACGGCGACGAGGAGGGCTTCCTCGCTGGAAAGGTTCGTCGGACTTTGCCTCCGGCGGCGGTGCCGGTGTTCTTCTTCGGAGTGATGAGTCCGAAGTTGCAGAGAAGAGCTCTTGGAAAAATTTGGCGGCGGTGCCGGCGTTTTTCTTCGTTCTGTGGATTATCTTTTTTTTTTTTTCTTCCTATTAGAGGTGGCTATTTTGCCTAACCTAATGAAACTATGGCTATTTTGCAAAAGCCATAGTTTGAATTGGCTAGTTCATGCCATTTTTTATTTTTTAAAACAACTGCAAAATAATTTTTCAGTATAACTACAAAAATTAGAAAATAGAAAACAAAAACTTTTTGAGTTAACTACCAAACACAACCTTAATATTTGACTACACAAATGTTAGCGATATCACTTAACTCAAACTCAACTTGTGTCCATTTTAACTTCTGTGAGACTATCAATCACTTCCCCAGACTTGTAGCAATCTCATATTCATTATAATAGTTATTAATAACTGAAAAAAAAAAAAAAAAAAAAAAAAAAAAAAAAAAAAAAAAAACCTAAGACCCGTGAAATTCGAAGAAAGATCGAAGAAGATAGAAGGAGAAGGATGGATGATGAATTTTCAAACTTGGATTATAACTCCTCTCTTTTCCTAAGCACTCAATTACTCCAATAGTGAATTTTAGCGTGGTTTGGCTTTGTAACTTATTTTTGTCTAATCTCAAAATGTCGCATGTAATCAATTTCGAAAGGTCTGATAACTAAAAATTGCACAACCAGTTGGCAAATTTCGCAAGTAGTCGGAAAAATTGCATGAACACCGATCCCAAATTTGTCCGGTTCGCATGAAAAGTCATATATTGGTATTTTTCGCTCCATGGTCACAACACTCAAAAACTTGAATGATATCAACTTTTATCTGTCACTGCACGGTTACAGAAAATTAATTGAACATGCAAAAAATGTGTGAGAAGTGTCGGGAACAAGTCTAAGAAATGCAAATAACCACAATCACTGGTATCTTTCTATGGTGATCGATAATTCATATTATTCAATGGTGAGCAAAGCCATGAAAACTTGATGAAAAAGACATCTTAATAGGTTAAAGACAGTGCTCATTTCCATAGCCGTTGGGGGAACCAAAAGGAGACACAGTTGCAAGCACAAAAAGACGAGCACTTTGGGGGGACAAAACTAAGCTACGCCTAACAGTTACAAAATATCCCATGCTTTTTGTCACTGCCAAATAAAAACTTAAATTAATACTAAATCGCAATAAAAGCGAGCGAGACTACAACATATATATAATAATAAGAGACTGACCGTCTGTCGAATTCAGTCTAAAAAAATTACGCCGCTGCCGGGGACCGATTTCGGGTCGAGCTCCCAAGAGCCCATGTTTTGAGTCGCCGGAATCTGGTGAGAGAATCTGGAAATCTCGGACCGCGGTATCTCGACCACCGGAATCTTCGAGCCCTGAATCTTCTGGGCCTTGAAAATGGATCCGGACCCGCCGATCCGAGATAGGACGACGACTTTCGTGCCCTGTTCTCCGTCCTCCATCACTGCCACTACGTCGCACTCGCTGTCGTCGCTCTGGTTCTTGTACACAGCCCATATATCGCCTTTACACGGGAAGATTTCAAAGTTTTTGGCCTTGGCTTTGAAAGTTACGCAGTGCGAAAACGAAGATGGCTCGTAGACGGTGGATTTTTCGCGGCGAGATTTGAAGGTACCGCAACAAACCGGCCGTTTCTTTTTATTCTCAGAGCATGGATAGAGCAAAACCAGATGTGGTCGAAGCTCGGAGTCAACCTTCTTGACCAGACCGTAGGTCCTTGGGAAAGGATCGTCGTTGGTGCGAAGAGCCCAGACCTGCCCTTGCTTGAACTTGTCCTTGGATACTAGCCGGCTAAAATCGTAGCGATAGGATTGTTTCTGTATTTTACCGTTGGGCGTTCCGGATGATTTGGGTTTGCTTGAAGAGCCGACGGGCTCGACTTTTTCTGGCTGGGTTTGCTCTGCGAAACTCTTTTTGGTTGCGGACCCGGAATGGCTTCCGTTTACTTCGCTGGTTTGCTTGCTCGAATCCCTGGGCGATCTCCTGGGCTTGAAGAACTCTGATTCCTCGAGGGTCTCCTTCTTCTTCGGGGTCTTGATCTTCTCATCAGCTTGAGACACCGTGGTACTTCGCTTCGATGGAGTGAGGTTTTGGTGCTTTCTCGGACTCTGTCTGGTTGTCGGGACCTCTTTCAGAATTTCGCTCTCAAGCTTCTCGCTTTTCTGGGCATCAGCGGCGCTCACATCGTCCTTTTTCTGATCGCCGTCGTCGCAGGACTCGAAGAAACTCGAAGGCAGAGCTGCGGGGTCGAGCTCATAAGATCCTTTGGGAACCCCTTCTCTCTCTGTTCCGGTCATTCGGAACGAGGGGACTCGGTGAGAGAATCGGAGCAGCTCGTCCGGCGAAATTCTGACGGGAATGGCCTGATCTTTCCTATTCTGCCGAAATATGCTTACAAAACCTTTCACCCTCTCTAAATAGCCTACACTGACACCTGTGCTGTTATCAAAGTCGGACAGGACTTCTACGAAATCGAGGTTGAACGGCTTATGCTTCTCGGGGTCGGAACTCCAATTGATGTCCCAATCCCGGAAGATAGCCCAAGTTTCTCCTTTCCTGGGGTGTACCAAGTAACTCCTTTGATCGACTCTGATACAATGCATCTGATGAGAAAACATACCGTGCTCTGCATCAGCGGTTTTCCCAGGTCTGTACTTACCACAAGCTACTGGTAAATCCTCATTGATCCACTTCTTTTCGGCTCCTTTCTCGGGCTTGGCCTCCAGCCAAGTGATGTTTAGCTTAAACCCAGGGGAACACACTTTCTTGATACGAGCGTAGAATCTCGGCATGCCATCTTCAGGATCATAAATAGCCCATACCTGATCAACAGCGAAGCAACCTTCAGCCTTATCTTTTTCAAAATCGCTGAAATCGGGATCGGGACACGAATAAATCTCTGGAGCGGGTTCCTCTTCTTCATCCGTCTCCGACATGTTTGATTCACTTTTATCGTCACTTGGCAGATCTCCGCGGAGGGGAAAACTGGAGCTTTGTTCGAAACCCTTTTTACGGCCATTAGTTTCCTCTTCCGTTGCGCTGGCTGATTTTTCGACCCTTGACCTTTTCGGTGGACTCACAAAATCGTCGTCTTCGTCGATTACTTTCTCCTGGTAAGAAACATTCTGCTTCTGCCTCGAAGATCTCCTGCGGGAAGAGCTCCGACTAAATTCAGCAGAGCCATTAACATCTTCCTCAACGTCACCATCTTCACTTTCACTGGATTCCACAACTAACTTTCTCGCTCTCTTTTTGTTGGGATTTTTCGAAGATTCTGGCTTTTCGGGCTTTGCTGGAGAAGGCTTGGGAATTCCAACCCCTTGCTTGTTTGCTTTCACCTCCCCATCGTCTCTCTCCTCCGTCCCTATCCCTGAGACCCCATTACCCTCTGCAGCATTCTTTTCCACATTCTTTTTAGCCTGCGAGGGCTTAGGCTTAGGCACCGGCTTTTTAGCTTCCTTCTTCTTCTTCGGGAAACTCTGGAAGGAACTCGGCGGCGCATCTGTCGGCACACTCAGTTCCTCGGCAACGTACTGTTTCTGGCAATTGAAGCAGACCATCGTCGAGCCCAAACTCGTTCTGTAGTATTGGTAACTCACACTGCAAAAGGGGCAACGAGTCCAAAAGGTCGGCGGTTGCTGACTCGAGAAGCTTCCAGCCATCTGCGTACCGGGAAAATACTGCGAATTCCCGTAACGACTCTGCACAGACGATTTCCCGTTCGGCTGAGCCGACGACGGTTTCGCCAGCGCGGCCCTCGACAAATCTCGGTGCTTCCTGTCGTAAGTGCTCCGCTTCCATTCGTCGGAGAGAGTCCTGTAGGCATCGGCGACCAGCTTGAAAGCGGCCTCGGCTCCGGCAAACTTGTTCTTGTCTGGGTGGAGCTGAAACGCCAGCTTTCGGTACTGCTTCTTGATGGCCGCCATGTCGGCCGACTGTTCGATCTGGAGGATCTTATACAAGTCCATTTCTGACCCGCCGAGCTTGACCAGCGACGAGCAGTGGACCTCGCAGACCGTGAGCATCCGAGAGATGTTCTCGACGTCGGGATATAGCCGCTGAGCCTTCTGAGCAAGCTTCTGAGCCGGTACGAAATCATTGTCTTGCATCTTCTTCTCCGCGAGTTTCATGGCCCGGACGGCCTCTTCTTTGTTGCAGTCCATTGGCCGCAGAATACACACAAAGAGAGACTTCAAATTCTTCACCCTGATTCAACCAGAGACAGTACATGCATAAACCAACTCACCGATCAACTCACATTCATCAACTTGAAAAAGGCACTAAAAGAAACATATATCGAAGGTCAGGAATACTCACCAAGGTTATAACATAGAAGAGTTTTAGTGATACCAAGCTTTTATTTCCCCAACCAGTAAATTGTGTATCAAAAACCCTAATGCGGACCCTGAAAACACACACGGCAGATAAATGGACACATACGAATCAAATCATCCTTGCAAATTGAATAAATGTGATAATTTTTTTTTTTACTCATCTTGTAAATCATAATTAGACAATGTAGTGATCGGCCAAACAAGAGCATTTTGATTATTAAATAGACGAACCAAAAAAAAATCTCTCGGTACGATAATCAAAGCCACGACTACGGAAAACGAATCGGATTTATAAACCCACCGGAAAATGGGGGGAAAAATGCGTAACCAGAAATCCGATACAAATAAGGAAGGAAATCGTTTGACAGAGCGATGAGAATCAGAATCCGAAAAGCGTAGAGGCAAATTACCGAAATGAAAGCGAACGAGCCGGTCAGAAACCCTAGAAGCCACGTCTACAGAGAGAAAGAGGAATGGGCTGTGACATGTGAGAGAGAGAGAGAGAGTGGGTTTTTTGATTGAGGAGAGAGATAGAGTAGAGCGGGAAGGGGAAAGGAGCGAACGAAAGAAACGAAATTTTTTGAGGGAAAGAGAGGGAACAAAACAAAATATTGACCCTCAAGTTTCAGTGAAATTGCTGATCTAGGTTTCACTTTCAGATATTTTTGAGCAACAAAGAAGGGGGGCTTTGGGAATTATCTAGAAGCTAAGACGAGAATGAAACCCATCGCATTTGGCTATTCTTTGCAATTTCGCAGAATATAATAATTCTATGAACAAGTTTGCAGTTATGATCCTTTCAAAATTTGTTTCTACTCTTAATGGACCGGGTTAACGGGTCGGAGTTGGATATATCAAGATGGGATAGCTCAATTGACATCAACGTGAAATGAAGAGATGAGTTCGAGTCCGTACAAAAAATAAAATAAAAAGATCATTAAAAGAAATTATCAGCTAATTTATTTAGACATTTGTGTATCGCTAATTTTTCATGAGGGAAATGAATGTCGTGTTTGTCGCAAATTAAATTTATCTTACATGTATTATATGAGTAAATGTTCGGCTGAAAATTTTTCAATTGATTATTTCAGATTTTTAAAATATTTGAAACGTTCATGAAGATTCGTCATAAAGTTTGAAGATTTTATGACGACATTGTCGTAATTTTTTGTTGGGAAAAATGCACATATATACTTTGTATTTGAGTGAAATGTCGAGTTTAATTTTTGGTTTTCAAAAATGTCGAGATCATACCCTCTGTTTAACTAAAATAATGAAATTATACCCTGAAATAGACAACAGTGCCAAAAATCTTCTTTTTATTGACTTTTCAATGACGTTGATTATAATATTTATATGTAAACACCAATTATCTTTATTCATTCGCGTCATGTATGTAATTTATTTAAAAACTAAAAAATAAACAACAGTCTCTTAATCGTGAAGAACGCAAAAAGAGGCCCAAAGGTAAAAATTGACAGTTGATAGTCATCAAAATTACATATTCGAACAGAGAACCCATGATTCAGAGTTGCAATCCGAACACAAAATGAAATTATCTCTTGGGAGATATGAATTTTTGTTATTTAATTTCAATTTAAGGCTATTTTATTTCAAAATTGGAAATTTGAAAGTTATGATACCGTTTTGGATTTGATTCTGTTTGTCTTATATAAGGGTTAATATCAATAAAAGGGAGATTTGTGACACTATTATCCGTTTCATGGTATAATTTCGTCATTTTAGTCAAACAGAATGTATGATCTCGACATTTTTGAAAACCAAAGATTAAAGTCGACATTTCACTAAAACACATGGTATAAATGTGTTATTTTCCCTTTTTTTTGTTTTCAATTATGAAATTTGAAGATTTTAATGAGACATTGTCATAGATATTTGTGCATTTTACACCGATTTCGTCATAAATTTTATTGGGATTTTCAATATACTTGAAGATTTATGACGATATTATCATAAATTTTTAGATTTTATGCTGATATTGTCATAATATGTTTTTGTCGGTATTTCATAAATATTTGAAGAATTATTGAGATAATTCCATAATTATTTGAATATATTTCCTCTATTTTTTTTTTAAATAATTGAAGATTTTATGGAGTTATCACTATACATATATGAGTACTTTTTACAGAATCATTAAAATTTGTTCATGATTTCAAAAATATTTGAAAATTTTATGAAATTATCGTCATAAATATATGTATAAATTTTACAACGATATTTGGCACAAGTATATGAAGATTTTCTGTCAATTTCATTATAAATTAAAATTTTATGTTTGAATTTCAAAGCTTTCATCGACAAATTTGATTTTTGTTTTCTTGATATTTGAGGTGCGTGATGAATATAAGTGATGACCCTATAACGACTAAGATGGAGATTATAAAGAGCGACGAGGCTACTTAGATTCAAATCTCATGTTGACTTGGTTTGTGAATTTTGTTATTATTAATTCGACGTATAAACATTTAAATGGTTTTGGTTTGTGAACGTATAAATAGTTTTGGTTTAAAACATGTATGTATGTATAAAAACCATTCCCAGATCAAGAACCGAGATTACGAACAATACACACCAAATAAATCATCAACGGCAACATTAACATTAAGAACATACATTAAAGCATCATTAAAGCAACGAGTGAGTCCATTAGTTTAATTTGAACCGTCAACTATATTATTGCTTATGATGGTACTCGTAATCACATATGAGTCCATAATTATGACTTTTTAGATAATTTTGGACAAAATTCCATCAAGTCTAATTTAAAAATTATGACTGAGCAATTTTTCTAATAAATGTACTAATAAAAAAATAAAATAAAAAACACACAGCCACACCCACACTTCTCTCTCTCTCTCTCTCTCTCTCTCTCTCTCTCTCTCTCTCTCCATCTTCTCGGTCATCTTCTTCTAAACTCTTAGGCTCCGTTTGGAACCCGGAAAATAGGAGGGAAAGGAAAATGAAAATCTCTCTTATTTTACTTAGGTTGTTTGGATTGAGAAAAATATGGTAGAAAAAAATATGATGGAAAATGCGAGGGAAAGTGTATAACTAAAATGAGGATTTCATTTTCCTTCGAAAATCAAATGGAAAATGAGAATCTCTCAACATTTGTCTATGAGGGGATCACATTTGTCTAGGGTAAAAATGTAAAACTTTTTATAAATGGGTAAAAATGTAAATAAAAAAAATTTAAGGGGGGCTAATTAAAAAAAATCATGGTAAAAATGAAAATTTTTTAAAAAAATGGGTCAAAAGTGTAAATTTTTTAGGGTAAAAATGTAAATTTTTTTTAAAATGGGCTAAAAATGTAAATAAAAAAATTTAGGGGGCTAATTAAAAAAATCATGGTAAAAATGAAATTTTTTAAAAAAAATGGGTCAAAAGTGTAAATTTTTTAGGGTAAAAATGTAAAACTTTTTAAAAATGGGCAAAAAATGTAAATAAACAAATTTAGGGGGCTATAATTAAAAAAAATTCAGGGTAAAAATGAAATTTTTTTAAAAAAATGAGTCAAAAGTATAAATATTTTAGGGTAAAAAATGTAATTTTTTTAAAAAATGGGCAAAAAATGTAAATAAAAGAAAATTTGAGGGGATGGGGCTAGAGCCCACCCTGGACTTAAGTTAGCTCCGCCCCTAATCTCATCGTTACTTTCCCGTCAATTTTCCCTCATATTTTCAATGACTTTCAAACGCAATTAGAATTTTGACTTTTTCTATTATTTTCTTTTATATTTTCATTTTCTCTATTATTTTCACTTTCTCTCTTATTTTCCGGGTTCCAAACGGAGCCTTATTCTTCTTCATGCATATCTGTTGCGATAAATTCACACACGCAAGCGCATGTGTTGCCCAAATAATATAATGTGTGTAAGGTACGAGTATCGATCCCACAAGGACTGATAATTTTAACGACTTCTTTAGCTCGACGCAAATGGCTTACAAAGTGAATGGGAGATGACTAAAAACGACTAACTAAATTAATTAAAATAAAGAAGAGAATAAAAAACGAGTTTAATTAAAGAGAAAAACGTGGCCACGATTTCATCACGAATATCTCTCGAGTCTCTAGCAAACTCATGCAATTGAAGGATTATTATCCTCTCGGCTTCCAATCATATTAAAACAGTCACACACATAAAGAGAAAAACGTGGCCACGATTTCATCACGAATATCTCTCGAGTCTCTAGCAAACTCATGCAATTAAAGGATTATTATCCTCTCGGCTTCCAATCATATTAAAACAGTCACACACATAAAGAACAATAATCAAACAATTGCATTATCGCCTAGAATTTTCTACTATCCTATCATTATGATTATAGCAAAAACATGATAATTTACTCTCTCTCGATAAGCAAACAATTATAAAAGAATAATTCGAAGGTAGCTAATCAATGAACTAACACTAAGCACGACTAATAATAAAGCAAACATATTCAGGAACAAGCAATTTACAAATATAAGAGAATCATCAACGCGTTGACATCGGCTCGGGCTACATCGTACCCCATAGAAATCTACCCTCTAAACGAATTCATAAACAAAACTAAGCACACAATAATATTTGAAATCAATCAAATCAACATTGAACAGAAAAAAAAGAATTCATATTAAATTAAACAAGGTTCAACATTAGTCTAGAGCAATAAAATAAATAAATAAAGAGAAGAAAGAATAACGAGAGAAGTCGAGGTCAAGAGATTCGTCGGATTTTCAATTCCGGCAACTCTTAATCTTCTCCAAAAGCTCTAAAAAACAACCAAACAAGATATAAAAAAAACTAAAATAAAGGGAAAAATGCATTTTTTAGGTTACAAGGATCCTGTAAATAGCATTAGGGGCGTTTTTCGGAGAAATATGGGCCTTTGGATCCAATCCAAAGGCCAAAAAAACTAAAAATCGGAAAAACAAAACTTGGTCAGCGCGGTGCGCTGAATACTTGTGCGGCGCGCCGGAGCGTTGAGTAGCTCCAAATTTCGGTGACTTTGATCAAAAGTTGCCGTTTTGCACCATTTTGACCTCCGATTTATTCTAAATGATTCCCACGATGCCCTAATATTAAATTATGCGCACACCCCAAAATTTTAAATTCACTATAAAAACACGAAATAACCTCAAATACACTCGAGAACTCGTTAGATTCATGGTCGAGAACGAGAGATTTGTACGTATAATATGCACTAATCACTATTCATCTTCGTCTCCACCACGATTCACCTATTCTTCTTCATATCCACCACGATTTTTGTTCTTCGTCAAGAAAAAAAATCTCAATTTTCATGGCCAAAACCTATAACAAGAAGAGTTCAGAAGCATAAGTTATTCGAATTACAATCCTTCGATGACTTCCATATCAATGTGCTTCACGACTCCACTCGCTCCGAAGCCTCATCTATACTTAAGACCCTACGCTTTCTCAATCCTCCGCAGAAAGGCGTTACTCAATATGCATTATTTTCTTGGCGATTAGCATGAAATTGCAATGAACATATGTCTTATGAAATTACAATTGGTATGCACTCTTTTCAGCTAGTTTTGTAGGTACTATGTTGTTGACAATAAATCATATGATTTATTAATATGTTTGTCAATAATTCATGAAGCTTTGTTAGAGATTTATTGACAAAGATGTCAATAAATCTTCATACAAATTCCAAATTCTTAGATTCTTTGAACGATTTTTTTTCTTCAGAGATTAAGTGTTTGTTTTTTTGTCAAAAACACCTCTCATGCATTTTTTTTTTTAACTTCATAGACCATATAGTGAACGTCGTGGCAACTATAAAAAATCCAAAGAATATCAGCTCACCATAATGACTATTTATTTAAAATTCACAAAAGATTGACTATTTAATAAATCTTCAAATTTTGGTGACTTAGTTACTCAATTAATTGATATATTAAATGGAACTATATTCAATTATTAAAAAGTAAATACCAAGAAAATAAAATAATAGTTATTGATGATATTTTAGTACCAAAATATCACTCTCTCTCCTATGAATAGGTCATAGTTTTTTTTTATTAAATTGGATTTAATGGAATTTGGTCCATAATTATTGAGGAGGTCATACTTGTATTATCCTAGATCATTAATCTCAAAAATATCATAATCATCGTTGAAACAAATCATAGATTTATAGATTAAATAACAAAATTCTTATTGGGTATCTTTCTCCAAGACATCTCTAATTAGCTGCTTTGGTGCTGCAAAAAAAAAAAAAAAAAAAAAAAAAATCGCATTCAGTAAGTCCTCAAATATTGAAAGGGATCCCTATTGAAAACTAAAACAAAAATAATTGAAACTGACAAATATGTAACACTTACCAGGTGAACCAGTAAATGTCTCAAACTGTAGAAATGCTTGGTTCATTAACATCTCTATCCCATAAACAATGGCCGCCCCAGAATCTTGTGCCTCTTGCAACAGCCTTGTCAACTTTGGTGTGTAAATTGCATCGAATACTAAACAATAGTTTTTCAAAGCCTCCTACAAGTAAAAGAATATATATATATATATATATATATATATATATATATATATATATATATTTATTTATTTTCGTCACATAATTGTCTCAACAAGAAAAAAAAAGGTGTAAGAGGAAAGAAAGGGAAAACAAAACCTTTGTTATCGGTGTCTCATCAATCCTTGGTTTCATGCCAACTGATGTAGTGTTTGCAAGAATCATCCCATTTTCCGGTTGGAAATGCTCTAATTCCGAGAGCGTGATGGCTTCGCCGCCGACATGACTCGCGACTTCTTTTGCTTTGTCTATCATAAAAAATATAAAACATGTCTCAATCGAACTTTGTCTCAATCGAGCCTTTTTTTTTAATTGTGGGTCAGTTTCTACGGGTCAGTTACCAGCCCGACCCAACATGTAAAACCGTCCAAAATCTCATAAAGAAATCAACTCGTATCGCGTGAGCCAATGGCCCACCTAGATGCCACACTTTATCTTGGCCGGATGGGCCAAGAAAGGTTTTTATGTCTCAATTAAGCTTGAAATGAACTATTGACTTGTCAAACCTAATTTATTGCCTACACAATGAAGACTTTACGTGGATCAACCTATAGGGCTCTAATCCTAAGAATAAGTACGTTCAGATATCTCACCGTATGTTCGATTGGCGATCACAACTCTCGCTCCTTTTTCTTTTGCGCCAAAAGCAAGTGCCTTTCCCGCTCCTCCAGCTCCGATAACCACAAATAGCTTGCCAGCTAAGGGAGAAGAATCGTGTGGATTTGTGCCTTTTAACTCTGCAAATGAACATAAAATTTTGACCTTTATTTTCCATTGAATATTTTTTTTTGGCGTAGACACCAGATAGCAAACCTTGTAGCTTGTTTTCGATCGCAGTGATCGCCCCGAGATAGTCCACATTGTAGCCCATCAACTTTCCGTTGGTTGGTTTCTTCATCATGCAGTTAATAGCTCCGATTTCCTGCAAAGTAAAAGCCATTTCACTAGTTGGACAAAATTGGCTCCATAACATTTTACTACGAGCTCATAAAGGAGTTGTGATGTTAGTCATACCTTGGCGATTGGGTCAACCTCGTCACAACAAGCAAGAGCGTCCATCTTGTGCGGGATCGTATAACTGGTTCAAAAAGCTTAAAGCCGGTAAGTTTACATGTACTAAAAGCACGAGAATTCTGAACGAGAGTTCTAGGTCTGAAATTCACCTGAAACCGGCGAAATCGGGAGACGAGTAAGTATCGAGGAAGGTCTTAACACTGTCGACCAACAGAGGCAAATAAATCCCGTCGTAGCCGATCGATTTGAATGCTGAGTTGTAGATAAGAGGGCTTTTGCTGTGAGAAATCGGGTTTCCGACCACACCATAGACTTTGGTATCGGGTCCGATGAGCCTGAAGTTGTACAAATCCAAAAGCTCTTCCACAGTGGGCTGTCCCGGGGCCGATACGAACCCGGCCTCGAGTGAACCAAATGTGAGAAAACCGCCGAATTTCGGGCTCAATACTCGTGACATTAAACCCCTCTCGCCCATCACAAGTCCAATCATCGGTACCTTAATTTCCAAAACAAAACCATAAGCCATTTAGCATCTTATTGATTCTATTGACTCAGTGTCTCCGATTAAACTGCATATTGTATGACTTGCTTCTTATGAAACATGAACTGCAATTACTAATCTACCATTTCTAAGAGCCAGCCATCACCCGGGATAATTTTCTTGATAAACTCTGTTCAGTATTCAAGAGGTGAAATGAACCAATCCCTCAGGTCACACTGCTATACCACTACTGAAATTACTAATCTATCCTTTCTAAGAGTCTTGAGACATCATTTTCAGTGTCAGGTTTTCAAACCCCGGGATTTCGAAAATTCTATTCCTTTATAGACTCACTTGACAGTGCACGAGCACTTGAAACATACGCGCAGAGTCGGAAATGTCCAAGGCAGTCGTAGCGATCTTCACTATATCGGCTCCGGTGGACTGTATTCTGGCCACGAGCTCGCTGAGCTCCTCGGTCGAAGGAGTTCTCTGATAGTTATGAGACGACACAATGATCTTGGCTGTCTCGGGCTTCTTCCACTGGATGTGCTCGAAGAACTCGTGAGCCACCTTCAAGTTAATTAACCAGAACTCAAGTCTTCATCACTTTTTGGAAATCGAACTGAGAAAAAAATTTCTGAGGAATACCTTAAGCTCCACATCAATGAAATCAGCCCCGATTTCCAAGGCCAAGCGCAACGCTTCTCGTCTCTCGTTCTCGTCGCCTTTGTATTGACCGCCCTCCCAAACTGGTCTAAAAGAAAAGATTCGAAATCAACTTTCGTATTTATTTCCACATTATCGCGAAGAGTTCAGTAAGTAAGAATACGATCAGAGAACAGCGAGTTGACCTGTAAGTGACGAGAGTGGGAAGAGGCGAATTCTTGATGAGGAATTCTAGGTCTTGTCTCGGTCTGAAATTCTGCAAAAAGTCAACACGAATCTCGACAATGTCAGCGCCCAAATGCTTCGCCTTCCTCATCTGATCGACCATCTCGCCCACCGAAGCCGCCATCGCTGGCGCGCAGACGAGCGTCGAGTTTCTCCGATCTCCATGGCCGATTCGGACCTCGGCGCTGCTCAGCTACACATTACGAGTGAAGAATCAGAGGTTGTAGATTTCAAAGAGGTTGAAAAATTCTCAGCAGATCAATTAGTTATAACATGAAAGAACATTTTAGTTGCACAAATATAATATTTAGAGTATCCATGAGTTTGAAGAAGGAAAAGAAGCTGTACCGAGAAGTTGCCTAGGCTCATTTTGGCGTATCAAACAGTGTCTGAGAGAGAGAGAGAGTGAGAGAGAGAGAGAGAGAGAGAGAGAGAGATGGCTTGGTTTGGTTTGAGATTTTTCTATTTTTATTTGTTTTTGCTCCAAAGTTTGGTTTGTTGTGGTTGGTGAGTGGAGTTAGGCAACGTTGATGCAAAAAATAAAATAAAAAAAAATTAAAAACAATGGCTGCGCTATTATATTTATGGGTCAAGTTGACCATTATATTTATGGGTCAAGTTGACCATAAACAATTATTAATGTTTAATTAATTTTAAGAAAAAATATTAAAGCGTGTTTAATATGAACCTGTCACGTGTGTATATCTATCAAATTTAATTGATTTTATTTAACGGTTCAATTGAAACTCAACATTATATATTTTTACCATGAAAAAAAAAATTATTTAAGTGTATGTTTCTGAAAACATTAAGCATTTATACCGCCATTTCTTTCATTATTATTTTTACTATGATGATAAAATTGACATAATAAAGACAAAATGAATATTGTCTCGTCTAGAGAATATTTGCGAAATGCAAGTGCAACTTCAAGAGCATGTATATGTATGCACATTGATTAGGTTTGTCTTTTTCGTTCAAGTTTCAGTTAAAAGTGTGAATTTTTTTTTATCTAAAAGGTAAAAGTTTAAATTAGCTAATGTGAAATAGTTTCGATTAAAGATGCAAGTTCGGTTTAAAATTTAATTTGATGGGAATTTAAAATAGAGAAAACTTTTTTTTTTTAGAAAACATAAAAAAAAAAATTAGAAGAGCCTTTGTGATGTTGAATTGTGAGTATTAAGCAAGTTCAAACAAAAAAGAGTCGTTAAATCAGTTAAAAGTTTCTAACATTCCAGTTAAAGACTCGTTTTTTGGCCGTTAGTACCAATGGACAAATCGCCTTATTTGGTAAGAAGAATGCAAAAACGAGTCCATGGATAGCATATGATTCAAGAGAAAGAACGAAAAAGAATGTAGTAACTTATAGATGTTTAATAAATTGATTGATTAAATTTTGTAGTTCGGTCTAAATTGAAAAGAGAAATGGATGATCCATTTTATTATATGAAAGTTACTGTAGGGTTTAGGGTAATACTTTAAAAGATAAAAGTTATTGTAATTTGTTCAAGAAATTGTTTTGAATTGAGATAGATTAGTTTTTCAATCCCATGTAAAATTGTCTATATGAAATTCGGGAAATGGGATCTTCTGGTCCGTATTTACGAGAAATAAAACTTCAAAAGAAATACCGGAAAATTCTAAAATAATTTTTCACGGGATCAAAATTCTAGTACCATATCATACATTTTTTTTTGAGAGGGTAGCTGTCAGTGAAGATTGAACCAATGACTTTCACTTTATAGGTAATGTGAAATTAGCAACTAGACTATACTAGTATGCTTAATTTAATATCTTGAAGAATATTTTCCTCAAAAAAAAAAAAAAAATCTTGAGGAATATCAAAATTTGTCCCAAATATTCTAATTCCGTTTTCTTCTTAATTTATCTAATTCCCTTTTCTTCTTAATTTAATGCCTTGAGGAATATTTTCCTCAAAAAAAAAAAAGAAAAAAGTCTAGAGGAATATCAAAATTTGTCCCAAATAATCTCCCGCATGAACTCCACAGGCGCTGCACAAAAATAAAAAAAAATAAAAAAATCATAAAACACGTGGCATGTGTTTGACATTGCTTCTAAAACAAATTCATCCACTGATTTGTTACATATTATGGAAATAGATTCAATGTGTTTTACCTGGTCCACCGGTGAAAAGACTGAATTGCCCAACAGCCTGTCGGAGAAACATCTCGACCCCGCTCACAACCACGGCTCCGGCGGCCTCGGCTTCCTTCAGCAGAATAGTTTTCCGAGGCGTGTACACCGAGTCGAACACGAGCACGTAATCTCTCAAGCTTTCCTACACAAAAAAAAATAAAAACAGAACATTAAAAGAGGGAGACTTGCAAAGCAAGCAACCGAGATAGCAAAGCAAACGGACCTGAGAAACAGGGATTCTTTCGGTGTTCGGGTGCATTCCCAGCGGAGTCGCATTGGCCAAAATCGCCCCTTTCTCGGGTCGGTGCTTGGATAGCTCTTCGAATGGCCTCGCTTCCCCGTCTACAGCGAGAGCTAGGGCTTTTGCTCTTTCTTGTATCGCAAGCAATCGAAATAAAAAAAATATATAAACTTGGTTGGCCTTGTTGAATGGTAAAGACCGGGACTTTTTCAGTAAAACAAATTACAAGAATTTGCATGTTTCACACTGTATCTACATTAAAAAAATATTTAGAAGAAAAAACAGAAAACAAAGATGTTATAGAGCTGAACATAGTCTAGGTATATATGATTTTTTTTTTTTTTTTTTTGTAGGTGAGTATACTACAAATTTTATTTAGGTCTATGAATGGCCCCGCTTCGCAGTCGATGGCGAGTTAGGAATTTCGGTCTTTCTTGTATCGCAAGAAATCAGGAAAAAATTTGGTTAGCCTTGTTGAAGGATGAAACACTTGGGCATTCTTTAGTAAAGTACAATGTATTTTCACACTTCATTTTTTTTTTTAAATACTAGAAAACGTTATATATATATAATTTTTTTCCCCCATAATATACTAGAAATTGTTAGTTTTACCATAATCGATATCGAAAACAAGGACACGAGCGCCTCTATCTTTGGCTCCGAACGCCAAGGCTCGTCCCGCTCCTCCGGCGCCGGCCAGCACAAAGCTCTTTCCGTGAAGCGGAGACTTTAAATTCACTTCTCCATCGGAGCATTCTGTTACACATTTCATAATATTGGAAGCAAAACCTAAGCAAGCTTCGGATGTGGGACCGATCTGCGATTTTACGATTTTCATTATTATTATTGTACCTTTGATTAGAGCATCCTCTATCGCGGTTATTGCTGCCTCGCAATCCGTGTTGTAACCGACAAGCTTTCCGTCCCCGGGCCGCCTTATTATAGTATTTGAAGCAGCTATAGACTGAAAAAAAAAATATCAAAAATAAATAAGTACATCAATTTTTTTTTTCTTTGAGGAAATAAAATAAATTAGGATTTAGAGAGTGGCCCAAACCTGAGCAAGTGGATGGACTTCATTACAGAACTCAATCACAGCTTCCTTGTATGGAAATCCAACACTAAAGAAAACATCAAACCCAAAAACAGAAAGGAATGTTTTTTTTATTTTTTATTTTTTTATTTTTTTTTTACATTTACTTGTTTCTCAAGATACTGAAATCACTAATTCTCTCCGGAGGATTTTTTGTAAAAAATTTACGACATAAATCAAAGACTTGAAAGACTTCGAGACTATAAAAGACATATACATGTTTTAATACCTGAATCCGATATAGTCTTCGTTGGGATTGACGGTGAAGAACTTAGCGAGATCGTCGACGTACATTGGGACATAAACTCCGTTGAAACCGACGTGTCTGAGAGCGGGATTGTGTAGTAACGGGCCTTTACTATGGCCCACGGGCTTCGAGACGAGCCCGAAAACTCGAGTTTCCTTGTTAATGTCCTTCACTCTATAAGCCTCTCTAAGGTGGGCTAAACTAGGCAAACCCGGAACCTTCTCTCCTTCGAGCGATCCGTACACCAAAAAGCCGCCGTATTTCGGGGCCAAAATCTGGCTAATAAGTCCTCTCTCCCCCGAAGAGTACGCGATCGTCGGAGTCTGCACGAGAATCGAACTTTTAAGAATCCAATCTCAACCTTAATTTTTATTAATTTGAAAAAATGATTTTTATCAGCATGTTGACATACGTGCACAAGTGGGACGAGCCACAAGCGCGCTCACTTATTTTTAAAAAGGAAAAATTGTATAAATAGTCATTTGAAACTTATTGATTAGCGAAATAGCCAAAGTTTTAACTTTTCAACAAAGTAGTCAAATTTTACGTTTTCAAAATTTTTATGACAGCCAGGATTAAAATTATTGACGATTATTATAAGCAATTTATCACTTAAAAAAAAAAAAATCTTGGGGTCAAATTTTTTTTGAAACTAGATTGCTGCACATTTTTGCTATTTCACTCATTTAAGACAAACCTTGACTATTTTGCAAATTCATAACTTCAGATTGGCTATTTAGCTACATCACCCTAAAAATTGTATTTTTATCCATTTTTTTATTATTTTTATTTTATATTTTATGCCTAGAATTATATGTTTTTTTTTCATATACCTTAGAATCAGATAAGAGGCGAAAAAGTCTTGGAAGCTCGGTGATATCGGACACATCAACGACTAGTTTGACGATATCTGCGTCGGCGGATCGCAGCTTCGCTACGACGCGGCTCATCTCTTCTTCCGATGGGATCGGACGGTCCTCGTAGCGAGACACGATGATTTTGCTCCGTCTCGCTTGATTAGTACTCTCTTTCTGTTTCTCAATAAGCTTAGAAAAATCCATCTATTATTAAATAAAACAGAGATGTATTATCTAAAGTAAAATAAAAAATACATTAGTAATTATTAATTTGTAGTACCTCGAGTTCGAATTCGACAAACTCTGCTCCCAAATCTCCGGCTAAAAATAGCGCTTCCGATCGAGCTCTCTCATCGCCTTTGTTCAAACCTTGTCTTTGATGAATAAGAAATGAAAAAAAAAAAAAAAATTTGTTCATGCTCAATACGTACGTTACTAGATTGGTGATGAGGAAATTAAAAGGTCGTTATTACCGGTAAACGACAATCACAGGCAAAGGCTTGTTTGTGAGGATGATTTCGAGGTCTCTCATTGGCTGGAAATTCTGAAGGCAGTCCAGTCTGATCTCGGCGATATCAGCGCCTTCAGATTTCGCCACGTGCATTTGACTCACCACTTGCTCCGTTGACCGCGCCGTTATCGGAGCACAGATCATCGTTGACCTTATTTCCTTCATTCTCTCTCTCTTTTTTTTTTCTTTCTTTATCAAGCAACTTTGGTTTCAACCAAAACAAGGGGGATAGAGAAAGAGTGAGTCGATAAGGATTCGGTATGTAATATGTATAGAACCGAATAATATATATATATAATATAAATGTAACGAATCAAGAAAAGTGGGCTTATGGAATAAAGAAATGGATAAGAACCGATGCAAAGAAAGAGGGAACAGAAATAAATGGCAAAAATAATGTTTAAGAAGGGTTGGTAAGAGAGCTTACTTTATTAAAAATCTTTATAAACAAATCACGTTACCGTTAAGTCGAACCTCCAACAACCGCGAACGTTGATTATTTATTTATTTATATCCCCTTCAAAATTAACCATTCGGCGACTTGACTGTGAATGAATCAATCAATGACAATGTATTTGGTTGTTAGGTGGAAAATACTATCTATTTAATTACTCGTATTTCACGCGATGTAGTATATTGATTCACTATCACTGCCGTCATTACTCGTGATATGTATAATATATATAGAATTCTTATATATATTGAGTTGATAGCAATTCCCGACACAAAGAATCAGAATCCTTTTTCTTATTTTGATCGGAAAGAATAATACTGAAGCAAGCACAGAAAAGTAAACAAATACTTATCAATAAAAAAATTATATAAATTTGTGGGCCACAAACTCATATATTGCTTACCTAACTTGAAGAGCCACCTTAGTTTGGCTTTGATTTTTTTTTCTTTTCTTTTTACGGCTTTCGAGTTGGTAGAGAAAATCTTAAAAAAAAAACAAAAAAAATTGGTAGAGAAAAGTTAGAAGAGTGTTTGCTGGGTACACGTCACAAGTTCGTGGCAACGTGGTAACGTGAGTTGTGACAGCTTACGGATCACCGCATTTTTTCTCCTTTCCACGTCACCAAATTATGTAAAAGGCACAAAAAAGCTGATTTTTCAACCGCTTCTTCTTTTAAAAAAAAATAGTAATAACTAATAACAATGGAGCTATTAACGTTTTCTTTGCAATAGGCGCGAAACCTGTGTCACAATAACAAGTCGTGGCCTTACTATGGTGGGAAAATCGCTACTCACTTATCATTTATCTTTCAAAATAGTTCGCCAATAACCATTTATCTTATTTATGGACAAAAATACTCTCTGTGTCTCCGAAATCTAATCAACAATTATTAAAATCTAGTTTACAGTTATAGAAATCTGATTAACAATTATTGAAATCTTGTACAAAAAATTGTTATATTGAAATCTGATTAACAATTATTGAAATTTGGTTCAAAATATTGATATATTAAAATCTCGTTAACAGTTATTGAAATCTGATTAACGGTTATTGAAAATATGATTAACAACTATTAAATGTAAAATAGACACTTCAAAATTAAAACGATTATTTATGAAAATTAAAAGATTCAGCGACTAATATTGAAAAAAAATACAGAAAACAACTACTTTCGGCTTTTTCCACTATTATGGTTGCTGACGTGTAACAAGCTTAAAGAAATGCCCGGACGGTTTGTGGGAAGTCGGATCTTTAATTTTGAGCCAATATGGCATTTTTTTTAAACTCTGGCTGAATCAGTTCTTTTGAAAGGTTAGGCGTGGGATATAGGTCCCGAGCTCTGCGCATCACGTGTTCTTGAAAAAGTCCACGACATACCCTAAAAAGTCAAGATTTTGTTCGGGCTCAACCATTTGAAATGATATATTAAAAGTCATTTTTATATATAAATGATATCTTCGGATATTCGGCTTTTTGTCACCTAAATAAATAAAAACGGAAAATAAACTAAGAAGACGCATAGAGATTTCTTTCGGCACGCACTCCGACGCTTAACATTACTCCAACATTAGATGATTTGGGAGGTGTCTTGGGCAAGAAGACAAGCTCCGTGATGCTTGGGCGAGGTCTTGGTCTCGCTTGGACAAGGTTGGACGAGGACTTAGGCTCGCTGGGCAAGCCTGGGTGAGGCCGTGGCTTTGCTGGGCAAGCCTGGGTGAGGCCGTGGCTTTGCTGGGCTGGCCCGAGGCAAGCCCGTGCACAAGGAGAGCTGGCATGAAGTCCTTGAATCGAAGTCTTGGCGCCAAGACTTTCGTCTTTAGGCTTGGGCTCTGATTTTCGGCTATGTTCATGTCATTTTTGCTCTTATGATGTCGTTTTGCACTTGTGAAAAATAACGACATAATTGAGAGTTTAGTATCGAGTTGGGCACAATGTCCTCTTTATCATGTCCGACCCGACTTCCTACTAAGATGAATCGTTGATGCCTTTAAAAAAAATGTTCATAAAGAAGATTTAGAATTTTTTGTTTAGCTGACCAAAAAGAGTCGTGACTCAATTTTTTTTTTTTCTTGTTTTAATACTATATCAAATTCGTAGCGTAACTTTTTTTAAATAAAATATTAATGAGAGAGTCGCAAAATCTTTTTAAAATTATGTAAAATATATAGAAGACATTTGTTCCTGTGCGAATTTATAATGTGATTTGTCTTAAAAAAGTATTGTAATATTAATTGCGCTCGTTTGAAAACGTAGCTGCAACATTACATCACTATGCTTGTATAAGATTCCAACGCAACCAATTTGATCTGCGTGTAAAGTTGAAGAAGATACCAAAGGAGCAACGGCAAATGATATCAAAACGCTTAATCCAGATTCCACTCATATATAAGAGAATCAAATCAGTGTATGTGTATGCATACACACACACACACACACACACACACATATATCTAAGCTTGTGCATTCGGAGAAGAAGAAGGAGAAGGAGCGACTTTACCAGGGTCAAGTAAACACACCTTTTTTGCCTCTAGCTCCTTAATTTGCATCAGGACATGTTGGGGCTGTAATTTAGATTCAAGCTTATACTTTGCAACACAGTCAATGACTCTTCTCAAGGCTTTTATTTCTTGCTCTATGGCCTAGTGTTCAATAAACCAAGAAAAAAAAAGTCTAAATACTTCGGGTAAAAAAAAAAGAAGAAAAAGGATAAGTCAAAACAAGCGTCGCCTAATACACAAGGCAGTATTTTTTTTATGGGTCTCCAAATTAAAGAAAAGAAAGGGGGTACCTTTTTCGTAAGTGGTTCGGTTCTGTCAAAGCGAACCTTGATGGAATTGACGTATTGCTTCAGAAGATGCGACGGCGATAAATTTTTCACCTCGAAAGCATAGATATGCTCGACAGCCTCGACCACCAGATTCATTTGTACGAGATTATCGATAACAACTGTCCGCCAAATGAAAAACAGAATCCTTATTTATTAAATCACAACTCTAAACAATGAGCTAGAAATCATGCCAATGAAACAAACCTGAAGCTTTATCAGCGAAACCAAGGATTCGACACAAACCAGGACACACTCTGTGCTGATTCGCATGTCCCAAAAGTCCAAGAAGCTCATCAGCCTCGAAATCAGACACGAGGCCATAGGCCGCCACCAAATAAAGAAATCCGAACACATTACTCGCACTCTTGTGCTTATGTCCCAAAACACCCCTCAACTCGTTTGCCATCTTTACGGCTTCTTCTCTGACGAGAGGACTGATCAGGGGCGATACAGTAATCAACTCCTCCAGCAAGAGGTCTCGACTGTTGCTGACTTTCATCTTGTTAAAACTCTTGTTCTGTGAACGCAGACATCCTGGCATCGCGTCCAAGACTAGCTTTGCTGGGTCAGAAGTGCCTTTTAATGCATTTCTGACCTCGTTGCGAAAAGACTCATTCTTCTCTTCGTCGATGTGGTTGTACACGAACGTTCTCAAACCTTTTCCGTCCATATTTACGCAAAGGGGCTTGAGCTCGGGCCAGAGACTGGCCGGGGAAGGAGAAGAAGAAGAGACCGTCAATTTCGGTTCTTCTTTTTCTTCTTCTTTGATATTATGGGAAAATATGTTGAAGCTTTTCCCGTATAAATTGAAGCAGACGGACTCGGCGCGAGGCCAATGGCTAGTGGACGGCCAGTTTGAATCTGCCTTTGGAGTTTTGTCCAACTTTACCACTATGCCGTTTGGTTCGGATTTTACTGCTTGATCGTCCGTCTTCGACGGTGTTTCTATCTTTACCGTTGGTTCAACTTCTGGTTTAGAATCGACAGCATCGCTCCCTGGCGATCGCAACAAGAGGAAGAGAATGTTGTCAATTATATCCCATCAATCAGAGAGATTATTAATACACAGAGAATCTTCAAAAACCTCAAAACAAAACACATCAAAGTTTGCAAGTCAATTTTTCGTAGGCCTACTGAATTTCAAAACTGTTGTAATTAAGCTGCAATGAATCCTAGTTATATTATATACAGTGAAATCGAGCATGGAAAAAAAACCCCAGCTACATCACTGCTCTCACCGCATGGTACAGAGGAGCTTGGCGCGGTACTACTTTTCGGATCTGTATGGGGTTTATTCAGCTCCACAGAATGGCTTATTTTGTCCTTGACTACCTCCAGCATCAAGATTTGTTTCTCAAGCCCACCGGGTGGATATGTTGATTCAAGCTTGTACTTGGCAATATATTTCATTACGGTCTTTATAGCAGTTATTTCTTTGTTTATAGCCTGCTTCTGAAAGAAGATACCATTGCTTAACAAAATCTTCATAAACATGGACAATGAGCGAAAAAGGGAGAAGAATTGCGTATATTACACACATAATTAATACCTGTTCCAAGTTGGATTGATTTAAACTCTTGTAAATTCTTTTCCTGGAGATAGTCAAATAACTCTTGAGAAGGTCTACCGGCTGAAACTTACCCAGAAGCCCAAACGCATAAACATTATCAACAGCCTCAAGGAACATGGTCTTTTCTATAAGGCTTTCGATCAACACTGTAACGCATAAAAGCCAAGTACATCAGGAATTCCTCCGAGAGAAACTACAATATAATATGAAAATAAGCTATAATATATTAGGCATTCTCTTTTTGGGTTCTGATCTTTCTCACCTTCATCCGCAAAGCCAAGGGCACGACACAGCCCCGAGTATGCTTTATGCTGAATAGTGATTCTCAAAAGACGGAGAAGCTCTTCTCTTTCGTAGTTGGAGCCTAATCCATAGGCAGCTAGAAGAAGTAAAAACCCGTACCCAATGATAGGAGATTGATAAACCTGTCCCAGATTCGATTCCCACTCCTTGGCCAACTTCAGAGCTTCCTCTCGGACACTTTGACTGGTTGGAGGGCAAATGGAAATCAACTGTTCCATCAAAAGAATGCAGATATTTCTGACTTTGGCCATTGTCAGGCTCGTGTGGAACTCGGGTTGTGAGCGTAGAAAACCCGAGACCGAGTCCAAGACGAGCTTAGCTGGGTCCGGGGAGTAGGTTAGAGCCTCACGGACCTCGGAGCCCCATGAATCGTGATCTTCCACGTACTGATAGAGAAAGAGCTTCAAGTGACTTCCGTCCATTCCGATGCAGAAACACTTTAGGGCTTCGAAGGTGCTTGTGAACGCTGAAGCAATCTGGTTCACCAACTCCAAGTCTTCCTTTAGATACTGGTCTTTTATCATCGGAACCCTTCTTTTTCGAGGATTTGGAGTTGCGCTTGCTGGTGAGTCTGGCACGTTATGACATTGAGTCAAACAACATAAACTTTAAAATGAATTTCATTATATGAAAATATTCATATCAATCCACGAAGATTAGGAAACTAACACCCTAGTTGTTTCATCGACTAAATTCATTCACTGACAAAAACAAGTTTTAATTGAATTTGTGCATTTTCACTTAAAAAATGTAATTAAAAAAAAAAAACACTAGAACTAGTATATATGCAAAAGACAATAAAAAAGACCAACCTTTATCCAAGTCTTCCTCTTGAGGAATTGGAATCGTCCTCGCTGGTGAGTCTGGCAATTATAGCATCGAATCGAACAACATTAAGAAAAAAGAAAGAAAAGAAAAACAATCCCTGAATGCCTAAATACAACTTTTATTATACGTAGATATCCATATCAATCGACAGAAATTACAAAACTAAACAGCCTATTCGCTTCATCGGATAAATTCATTCTCTTTCAAGAACAGTCACATGAGACTGCTCAACATCTCTCACATCAACGATCTTATTGCAAACTCGATGGAAATTTCCAGCTTCGGTGGACACCGACGGAAATGAACTCAAAGATGGTAACTTTTTCCCCCTATAAACTCTGGATTTTAGTGAACTCAAGTAACGAACTATGTTTTTAGGGCAATCTGAAATGGATTCAAACATTATGGTGTTTGATCGTAATTGATTAATGGGGAAACACCATTTCTTCCTGATAGAATGGACTATGCATAATCAACACAACTTTTATCGCACCAAGAGATTCCCATCCATCAATGGACATTTCGAAACCAAACATCCTAATTGCTTCATCGGCTAAAGTTCTTAACTTTCAAAACCAAGTTGTGATTGAATTTGTGTATTCTCCCACTTAAAACTCACTCAAAATATTTAAACGTCAAAACAAACAAGAAATAAATCTTTACGCAAAAGAAATATAATTATAAACACATTGCAAAATCTAAAAAAAAAAATGGGAATAAGATTACCTTGTTCATCATTATCGCCCCAACCGAAATCAGCATTCGAATCCTCGCCAGGGGACCGAAAACTCCGGCGTCGAATGCACCGGAAAACGCCAAACACATCACCGCTGTCGAACTCATCCACCAAATCAAAAGCACCGATCAGAAGCAGAAATCCTAAAACATCTGAAACGCCGCTCCGACCATCCAAATCCTCTTCCTTAATCCTGGCCATCCATTCACGGGCCAGCCTCGCCGCCTCGGCCCGCTCCGCAGGCCCAATACTCGGCCCAATCTCCGCCAACTGCTCCAACAGCAACACCGCGCCTTTTCTCTTCTCGGAATCCTCGCCGTACTGATCGCCGATGGCTTCCAGGACCAGCTTCCCGGGATCGCCGCAGTCCCGTAAAGCTCCGCCCACGCGCTCACGGAGCGTCTCGTGCTCACTCGCCGACTCGCTGAGCACAGAGAGAAGCTTCTTCGCGTCGGTGGTTCCCGGAGCGGAGTGTGACCTAATTTTCGCCTCTCTGGAATCGAGCTCTCGGAGGCGTTCGTTCACTTGAGCCTCCTTAATCTCGAGCTCCTTGAGGCGGGCTTCGATGGAGATTTGAAGAGAAGCGAAGTTTCGCCCCAGGTCTCCCCATAGAAGGATCGGAGGAGGACTCTCGGAGGTAGAAGGCGAAGAAGGAGGTTCGCAGACATGGCTTTGTACGGACATTATTTCGGCCCCAGACAAGGAAAGTATCTTAGTGAAGAAGTTTAGTCAAGAGTAAAGACTGTGAGAGAGGACCTTTAGTTGACTTTTGGTACTTTTTTATCCCGATGAAGTATATGATTGGGCGAATAAATAATAGTAAAGTACTGATTTGGAATGTATGTATATTTTGATTAAAATACTTCTCAAGTTACAAAAACTAAACTTGTATTTCGACCTTAACATATGACTAAAGTAGATTTCGACCTTAATCGTAATCAAATGGACATTTTCTTAAATTGGACTAAATTGAGGGACATTTCCGTTTTCCTACTATTTTAAAAAATTTACCAAATTAGGACTAGTAAAAAAAAGGGTAATTAAGCTAAATGACCTTCCGAAAATAAGCAATTTATTTTTAGCCCACATTTAGTTAATTAATGGTAAATAGTCATTGGGATTTATTTACAATCAAAATGAGACGGGATTGCCCTTTGTTATTCCCGCCCATTTTGTGATCACGGTTATTAAATATCATCAGCTCAAATATTTGGTCATTAATGATGACGAAAATCGAGGAAGGTCATTATAACCGTATCTCTGCATTCACACGCTATTTATTGCTTTTCAGAAGAAAAAAAAAAGGATTTGGCCGCCATCAATGGCCGAGCCCGAGCACCCCCCTCCTCTCTCTCATCGTCATCGTCTCCTCCATCTCCTTCTCCTATCTTCTTTTTCATTCCTTGCGCGCCATCAATGGCCGAGATCGAGCGACACCCGCGCGTGTTCCAGCCGAGAAGACAAGGACAGCCACGAGCCGCCGAGGATGCCGGACCGAGAGGAGACACCGAGAAACGACGCAGAGAGCACGCGAGAGGCAGCGTCACTTCGTCCTCCTCTCCGCGATCTGCGTCCAAGGTCCCGATCGGAATCATGGACACCGCGAAGAACAGTTTTTTTTTTTTTTTGGTTGTTGCTCACATTAATAGTATGTTCGTGTAAATAGAAAACATATTTACAGTATATTCGTGTAAATAAGAAGCATATTTACAGTATATTCATTGTAAATACAAAACATATTTACAGTATATTCGTGTAAATAAACTGGAAAAAATTTTGGAAATATTTTGGACGTTCTAAAATTATGAATATATGGAAAACAAAATAATATCAATAAATGAAGAATATTTTCCAAATCCACACGTCCAAAATTCAAAAAACCAGGTTAACTACTTTCCTAATCGGTTTAATTCAAAATAAAATAAAATAAAAACTGCCTAAATGAAAAAAATTAGTTAAGTCAACGCTGAAATTTCTCCATATCCACACGTCAAAAAATTCAAATACTTGCCGAATTCATTTTCAAATTTTAAACAAAAAAACTGCCTAAAATAACAAGTTACTAATCAGAGTATACATTGGCAAATCTGTAAAAAAATCCTTCATAAATGTGCAGCCACGTAAGCAACTAGGCTATTTACGGATTATTAACAAAATGTTGGCAAAAAATAAATTGCTACACATTCCGTGGCTTAAACAGTCAATTATTTGAAAAAAAAAACCCTACCCTAAGTCAAATGAGAGATAACAAAATTATACCTATTATACCCTCATATTGCATAACTAATTACCAATCTACTATCTTTTCCAATAAAATCTCTTCATTTTTCTCTTTCTTTCGCTTTTAGGAAAAAAATAGAGGACTCTTTAGTTTAATAAATTTTTTGGAAAAATTAGAAAATGGGCCTTAATTTAGTCATTGGCAATTCTTCTAATCAAATCTATTGCAAAAATTTAAAATTTCTAAACTTTTGACCCTAAAAGCTTAAAAATATTAAATCTCATCTCTAACATAAAACACTAATCCGAGAAGAGAAAACGTGAAGATGGCAGCTTGGGCCGATCGATAGATGATGGCCATGGCTTATAAGGTCGGTCGGATGTGATGTGAGAGTGAATAAGAAAAAAAAAATTGTCATTTTACACGTAGTTATCAATTTTTTTTTTTCAATTTACCTTTTAAAAATAGAATTTCACTTCATTCAACATATAAAAAAAAAATTTACTTTATACATATCACAATATCACTAGTCAGTAACTAGTCCGTTAAGACTTGAGAGTAAAGAAGAGTCGCTTATTAAATTAACACGGAATTAATTTTCTTTTTTCTCTTTCGTGTTGAATTTTTTGCCTCAGTCTCCTCCCAATGTCATTTTTTGCCATTTGCATATATATATATATATATATATATATATATATATATATATATATATATATATTAACGAGTGTCTGCTTTTATACAACTAGCTATTATTATATAATGCTATATACTTTTCTACAGTTTTTGAATAAATATAAAATGATTAAAAAAAAAAAAATTCCCTACTCGAAGTATTATTTCCACCTTCCATTGTATCTTATTTATAGACTAAAACTCTTGATAATACAAATTCTAAGTTCTAACCCAGACAATTCAAGTAATTATTTTATCGACTAAAGTCCTATCACATTCATAATTAGGATTAAGATAATATTGTAATGCTAATTACGGTCGTTTCAAGAACAGCTTTAACATCACTCGCCACTCTTTCCTCGGCTCCGGGGGAGGATAAGAAGATGGATCTCGGATCATTTGTCATGCATTTGCGCGTTTGGCGGTGGAGAATAAGAAGATGGATCTCGGTGATCTACATCTCGAGACGATGGTCTTCACCGGTGATCAACGTTGCGTGACGGTTGTTTGCGGTTCACGGCTATGGTCTTCGGCTGGATCCCGGAGAGGACTTTCAGCAATACTCCTCGTTTGTGTACGTGGAGGTTTATGTCGTCGTCGTCTCTTACCATATCCGCGCAAAGTAGCCTCAAAGATGTTTTGATCTGATTTTATTTATGCTTTTTTTTTTTTTTTTTTTTTTTTTTTTTTTCATTTCAATTTGATGGTGTTTGATTACATTTTATTTTGTCTTGTATTTCATGATTTGTTTCGGTACGGAGACGGACTAGCCCCTTCTATTATACCGTTTTGGATATCCTGTTAAACGTCTGTCTACATAGGCTGAAGAGTCATTTTCTTTATGGGTCATCGGGGTCCGATTGATCGGATCTTTCCATCAACTATTATGAGTATTTTGAGAGAACCTTATGTGTGCTCGAGTTGAATGTGCTCTATGTTCTTCCCTTTATAAGAAGAGTGCACAAGATGAACCATCACTTGTATTATTAGATTTATTTCGACCTAAATCATGTTTACCTTGTTCTAAAATGCTATTCTCCTGTAACTGGGTGTTTCGCCCTTGTTTTGATGGAATGCTCGTAGCTATTTAAAAAAAAAAAAGATTCCAATGCAACCAAATTGATTTGTATGTAAAAGTTCAAGATACCATATCTTTGATCTACCAAAAGCAGTCCAATGTATAACTAGCCCGTGTCTCAAATCCTAAATGTAGAACTAAACAAACGAAACTCCGCATTGTCTTCCTTGTGTTTCCCACAAGAGCAACAGAAAATGATATCAAAATGCTTAATTCAGATTCCACTCATATATATATATATATATATATATATATATATATATATATATATATATATATATATATATATATATCTAAGCTCGTGCGTTCGGAGAAGGAGAAGTGACCTTTTCGGAGTCAAGTACACCCAGCTTCTTCGCCTCAAGCTTGATGATTCGCGTCACGATATGCTTGGGAGGTATTTCAGATTCAAGCTCATGTTTCTCAACACACTCAATGACGCTTCTCAAGGCTGCTATTTCTTGTTCTATTGCCTAGTGTTCAAGAAACCAACAAAAAAAACAACCCGGTCAAAACACATGTTGCCTAAGACCACGTTATTTATATTACGGGTCTCCAAAAGAACTCATGCGCGACAAAATGATTAAAGAAAAGAAGGGGCACCTTTATCGACGGTGGTTCGGTTCCATCAAAGCGAGCCTTAACGGATTTGACATATTTCTTCAGAAGATGCGACGGCGATAAATTTTTCACCTCGAAAGCATATATATGCTCGACAGCCTCGACCACCAGATTCATTTGTACGAGATTACCGATAACAACTGTCAGCCAAATGAAAAACAGAATCCTTTTCCATAAATGACAACTCTAAAGTAGACAATATACCAGAAACCATCTCTACAAAAACAAACCTGAAGCTTTATCAGAAAAACCGAGGATTCGACACAAACCAGGACACACTCTGTCCTGATTCGCATGTCCCAAAAGACCGAGAAGCTCATCGGCCTTGAAATGAGACATGAGGCCATACGCCGCCACCAAGTGAAGGAATCCGAACACATTACCCGGACTCTTGTACTTGTGTCCCAAATTACCCTTCAACTCGTTTGCCATCTTTACAGCTTCATCTCTCACGAGAGGACTGATCGGGGGCAATACAGTAATCAACTCCTCCAGCAAGAGATTTCGACTACTTCTGACTTTACTCATGTCTAAATTCTTGTTCTGCGAACGCCGACATCCCGGCATCGCGTCCAAGACGAGCTTAGCGGGGTCAGAAGCGTCTTTTAAGGCATTTCTGACCTCGCTACGAAAAGACTCGTTCTTCTCTTCGTTGATGTGGTCATAAATGAACGTTCTCAAGCCATTCCCATCCATTTTAATGCAAAGGGACTTGAGCTCGGGCCAGAGACTGGCCGGTGAAGAAGAAGAAGAAGAAGAGACCGTCAAATTCGGTTCTTCTTTTTTATCTTCTTCTTTGATTTTATGGGAAAATACATTGAAGCTTTTCCCATATAAATTGATGCAGAAGGACTCCAGGCGAGGCCAAGGACTAGTGGACGGCCCGTTCAAATCTGCCTTTGGAGTTTTGTGCAATTTTTTCACTTTGCCATCTGGTTCGAATCCTACTGCTTGGTCGACCGACTCCGATGGTGATTCTTCCTCTACCGATGGTTCGACTTCTGGTTTAGAGTCGACGGTGTTGCTCGCTGGAGATCACAACAAGAAGCAGCAAATGTTGTCAATAATATCCCATCGATCAGAGAAATGATTGATATACAGAGAATCCTCAAAAACCTTAAAACCAATTACATCAAAGTTTGCGAGCCAATATTTAGTATGCTTAATGAATTTTATAGCACTGAAGCTGGAATGATCCTATTTATTATATAAGATGAAATCAGGCATCGAAAACAAAAAACCGGCTACATTACCGCTCGCACCGCATGGTACAGAGGAGCTTGGTGCGGTTCTACTTTTCGGATCTGTATGGGGTTTATTCAACTTCGCAGAATTGTTTATTTTTCCCTTCTTTATCTCCAGCAGCAAGATTTGTTTCTCAAGACCACCGGGTGGGTATCTTGATTCGAGATTGTACTTGGCAATGTATTTCAGTACGGTCTCTATAGCAGTTATTTCTTTTTTTATAGCTTGCTTCTGAAAGACGTTACCACTGCTTAAGAAATCTTCAGACATAAGTGAGCGATAAACGGAGAAAAATTGTATATGTAAATAATACCTGTTGCAAGCTGGATTGATTTTCTTTCTTGTATATTCTTTTCCTAGTGACAGTCAAATAGCTCTTGAGAAGGTGCACTGGCTGAAACTTACCCAGAAGCCCACATGGATAAACATTATCAACAGCCTCAAGAAACATGGTCTTTTTTATAAGGCTTTCGATCAACACTGTCATGCATAAAAGCCAAGTACATCATAAACTCCTCAGAGAGAAACAACAACAAAATATGACGATAAGCTATAATATATTTGGCCTTCTCTTTTTGAGGTCTTTTCTTTCTCACCTTCATCTGCAAAACCAAGGGCACGCCACAGCCCAAAGTATGCTTTATACTGACAAGCGATTGCCAAAAGACGGAGAAGCTCTTCTCTGTTGCAGATAGAGCCTAATCTATAGGCAGCCAAAACAAGCAAAAACCCGTACACAACGATAGGACGCTGATAAACCTGTCCCAAATTTGATCTCCACTCCTTGGCAAACTTCAGAGCATCCTCTCCGACACTTTGACTGATTGGATGGCAAATGGATATCAACTGTTCCAGTAAAAGAATGCATATATTTCTGACCTTGGCCATTGTCAGGCTCGTGCGGAATTCGGGTTGTGAGCGTAGAAAACCCGGGATCGAGTCCAAGACGAGCTTAGCTGGGTCTGGGGCGTAGGTTAGAGCCTCACGGACCTCGGAGCCCCATGAATTGTGATCTTCCACGTACTGATAGAGAAAGAGCTTCAACTTTCTTCCGTCCATTTCGACGCAGAAATACTTTAGGGCTTCAAAGGTGCTTGTGAACGCGGAAGCTATCTGGTTCACCAACTCCAAGTCTTCCTCTAGAGACTGATCTTTTACTTTCGGACCCTTTCTTTTTCGACGTTTTGGAGTAGTGCTTGCTGGTGAGTCTGGAAAGTTATAACATTGAATCAAATAACATTATATGTATTAACAACATGAACCCCAATTGCCTAAATTGAACACAAGTTTCATTATACGGAAAGCTTCGTATTGATCAGTGAAGATTACGAAACTAACACCCTATTTCATTCAATTGCTAAATTCATTATTTTTCAAAAAATAAGTATTAATTTTCACATTCAAAAGTCACTTAAAAATGCAAAAACAAGTCAGAAGTTGTCTTTATGCAAAGAAAAGAAAAAAAAAAAGAAAAAGGACCAACCTTTATCCAAGTCTTCCTCTTGAGGATCTGTAATCGTGCTGGCTTGTGAGCCTGGCAAGTTATAGCATCGAATCGAACAACATTTAGAAAAAGAGAAAAGAAAACAGTAAGCCCCGAATACCTAACACCCTATTTGCTTCATCGGCTAAGTTTATTCTCTTTCAAGAACAGTCACATGAGAATGCTCAATATCTCTCGCATCAACGATCTTATTGCAAACTAGATTGAAATTTTAGAGCCCGCTTCTGTGGAAAGCGATGGAAATGAACCCAGCAATGGTAATTTTTCCCCCTTCAAGCTCTGGATTTTAGTGAACAATCAGCGAACTCGAGTAACGTACTATGTTTTTAGGGCAATCTGAAATGGATTCAAACATTATAGTGTTTGATCGTCATTGATTAATGGGGAAACACTATTTCTTGCTGATAGAATGGCCTATGCATAATCATCACAACATTTATCGCACCAAGAGATTCCTATCCATCAATGGACATTTCGAAACCAAACAACCTAATTGCTTCATCGGCTAAAGTTCTTCACTTTCAAAACAAAGTTGTGATTGAATTTGTGTATGCCCACACTTGAAAGTCACTCGAAATATTAAGATGTCAAATCAGACAAGTACTAATTTATGCAAAAGAAACAGAAATAAGAACACATTGCAAAATCTAAAAAAAAAAAAAAATTGGTAATAAGATTACCTTGTTCATCATCATCGCCCCAACCGGTATCAGCATTCGAATCATCGCCCGGATATAGCAAACTCGGGCGCCGAATGCACCGGAAAACGCCACACAGATCACCACTGTCGAACTCATCCACCAAATCAAAAGCACCGATCAGAAGCAGAAACCCTAAAACATCTGAAACGCCGCTCCGACCATCCAAATTCTCTTCCTTAATCCTGGCCATCCATTCACGGGACAGCCTCGCCGCCTCGGCCCGCTCCGCAGGCCCAATACTCGGCCCAATCTCCGCCAACTGCTCCAACAGCAACACCGCGCCTTTTCTCTTCTCGGAATCCTCGCCGTACAGATCGCCGATTGCTTCGAGGACCAGCTTCCCGGGATCGCCGGAGTCCCACAGCGCTCGGCGCACGCGCTCACGGAGCGTCTCGTGCTCACTCGCCGACACGCTCAGCACAGTCAAAAGCTTTTTCGCGTCTGTAGTTCCCGGACTGGGATCGGGATCCGGAACGGAGTGTGACCTAATTTTCGCCTCTCTGGAATCGAGCTCTCGGAGGCGTTCGTTCACTTGAGCCTCCTTAATCTCGAGCTCCTTGAGGCGTGCTTCGATGGAGGTTTGGAGCGAAGCGAAGTTTCGCTCCAGGTCTCCCCATGGAAGGATCGGAAGAGGACTCTCGGAGGTGGAAGACGAAGAAGAAGGTTCCCAGTCATGGCTTTGTACGGACATTTTTTCGGCGAAGAAATGAAAGTATCTTAGCAAAGAAGTTTAGTAAAGACTCTGCGAGAGAACCTTTAGTGGACTTTTGGTTCTTTACGGTTTCCGATGAAGAAGGTGATTGGATGAATAAATAAATATATAGTAAAGTACTTTTTTTTCAATTGGAAAATAGAAAAGTACTGAACTTTGGAAGATGTGTATGTAAAGCACTATTCACTGGTCAGTCCTTGAGTTAAAAAAAAAAAATCACTACTCACAAATAAAACTAGTCCGTACGAAGAGTCGAGAGCTAAGCTAAGCAAGCATTTGTTTAAAAGTAGTCGTTTTTTTTTTTTTTTTTTTTTTTGAGGAAGTCGAAATGTTATGTAAAAGTAGCCGAATGCTACTCCATTTCTAAAAATTAAACATTTTGGGAATTTTGTGTTGCATTTTTGGCGCCATTTGTCTCTTCTCAACGTTATTTGTGGGATTTCCATTAAAAAAAATAGCGCTATTTGTGTGATTTGTTTTTTCTTTTTTTGGGGGGTTAATAAATTAATTATCACTTGGGATTTCTTTTTCAGAGGGAATGTTCGCTGCTACAGTCTGGGATCCAGATACATTCATAAATTGTATTAATTTTCCCGTAGCTTTTCAGAAATAAAATCCGAGATACATAATAAATCAACCTTTTTTAACACTTACTTTATAGTTTTTGGTTGCCACTAACAAATAAGGCATACGGAACTTGGGCATGTCATTCTGCATATAAAAACTGGAAAATCATAATCTAAACCTTTAAATTACATTATCTTACACTTCAAAATAATTCAAAATGCAGTTTATTTATCTTACACACAAAAATACATATTCTCATTTTCTATTATTTTAATAACTTAACAACTAGCTATTTAGTATGTCATATATATACACATATTTAACTTGTGTATTTAGAATCCAAGCTATATAATTTTCTATACATTTTACATAAATATAAATTGATTTCATGAGTCTCAAATAAATATGAACTACTATTTTTGTTAAAAATAACCAGATTACATGGCATTTAAAAACTTGGCACAAAAATAATAAAGTGAAGTACATCACACTCAAATACTAAATATAATTTATTACCTATCCATAACAAAAAAAAAAAAATTATAGAAACTAGATTATAAATTTTCTAGCTTGTTTGCAATTGTGATTATTTTTTATGATGGTAATTAGTGTTGTTATTATCTATCACAATATTAATTTTAAACCACAAATTCTAATTAGAAAATATAAAATAGTTATATATATTATTTGATATAAATTAATACACATACAAAAAAAAAAATTATGATAAAATAAATTTTAGAGTTGTTTTAAAATTAGAGAAACCAATTAAATATAATTAAACGATCACTCTACTTATTTATGGAGTTGGTATGAGATGAATATTGAAACTTCATATTTCTATTTCACTATTCAAGTGCAAAATATAATTGGATAGAAAATTATATTTAACTCTATTTTGTCTGATCTCACTCCATAATGGAGTGATTAGAGATGTTCTTAGTTGTTGGTAGCTATGCCAAATCAATCATGTTAACATGAATTATTAGGACTATAAGATCATTTTGATTAATTGATAGCGGAAAAAAAAAAACCTAACCCCAAACTCCTTTCCCCCTCGAACGACTATTTCCTTGTATGTTGGCTAAAATCCTATATCACATTTATAATTAAGGGTAAGATACTGTTTTGATTTGTTCATGTGCGAATTTAATGTGATTTGTCCCAATAACATTGCAATTCTAGTTACGCTTGTTTAACAAAACAGCTTCAACATCACTATGCTTGTATAAGAATCCAAATGCAACCAGTTTGATGCAAGTAAAGTTCAAAATACCATTTTTTTTATCTACCAAAGCAGTCGATGTATAACTAGTTCGGGTCTCAAAATCCTAAATGTAGAACAACTATACAAATCTCCGCAAAATCTTCCTTGTGTTTTCCAAAGGTGCAACAACAAATGATATAAAAATAATCCAAATTCCAGTCATATATATCCGAAGTGTTTATATATATATATATATATATATATATATATATATATATATCTAAGCTCGTACATTCGGAGGAGTGACCTTTTTGGGGTCAAGTACAGCGCGCTTTGTCTTCTCAAGCTTGATGATTCGCGTGATAAGATGATGGGGCGGTAATTCAGATTCAAGTTTATATTTCACAACACAGTCAATGACGCTTCTCAAGACTGCTATTTCTTGCTCTATGGCCTAGTGTTCAACAAACCAAAAAAAAAAAAAAAAAAAAAAACCCGGTCAAAAGCGCAAAATTTGCAAACATAAGTCAAAAAATGCGTTGCCCTAAGACACAAGGAATATATTTTTTGGGTCTCCGAAAGAACTCTCGCGTGACACAATGAATAAAGGAAAAAAAGGGGGTACCTTTTTCGAAGGTGGTTTGCGAACCCTGATGGACTTTACATATTCCTTCAGAAGAAGCGGCGGCGAGTAATTTTCCACCTCGAAAGCATAGACATGCTCGACAGCCTCGACCACCAGATTCATTTGAACGAGGTTATCGATAACAACTGTCAGCCAAACGAAAAACAGAATCCTTTTCCATTAAATCACACCTCTAAAACAGACTATATACCAGACATCACCTTTATGAAACAAACCTGAAGCTTTATCAGCGAAACCGAGGATTCGACACAAACCAGGACACACTCTGTGCTGATTCGCAATTCCCAAAAGACCGAGAAGCTCATCGGCCTCGAAATCAGACACGAGGCCATACGCC
Source organism: Urtica dioica subsp. dioica (assembly GCF_054948205.1). Classification (NCBI taxonomy): domain Eukaryota; kingdom Viridiplantae; phylum Streptophyta; class Magnoliopsida; order Rosales; family Urticaceae; genus Urtica; species Urtica dioica. The sequence goes on from NC_142766.1 coordinate 20,872,841, forward strand.
GCCACCAAGTGAAGGAATCCGAACACATTATTTGGACTCTTGTACTTAAATCCCAAGTTACCCCTCCACTCGTTCGCCATCTTCACAGCTTTCTCTCTCACTAGAGGACCTATCAGGGGCGATATGGTAATCAACTCCTCCAGCAAGAGGATTCGGGTGTTCCTGACTTCATTGATCTTTTGAGTCTTGTCAAACTCAGGCTGTGTACGCAGACAGCCCGGCATCGCATCCAAAACAAGCTTCGCAGGGTAAGAAGCGCCTCCCAACGCATTCCTGACCTCCCTGCGAAAAGACTCGTTCTTCTCTTCATCGATGTGGTCATACACGAACGCTCTCAAGCCTTCGCCGTCCATATTTATGCAAAGGGGCTTGAGCTCGGGCCAGAGACTGGCCGAGGAAGAAGAAGAAGAAGAAAAAGAAGAGACCGTCGAATTCGGTTCTTCTTGTTTTTCCTCTTCTTCGATTTTATGGGAGTATATGTTGAAGCTTTTCCCGTATAAATTGACGCAGAAGGACTCGAGAAGAGGCCAAGGGCTAGTGGACGGGACGTTTGAATCCACATTTGGAGATTTCCCCTCCTTTTCCGCTCTGTCCAATGGTAATTCTTCCTTTACAGATGGTTCAACTTTTGGCTTAGAATCGACGGTTTTGTTCACTGGACAGTCACAGCAAGAAGCAGAGAAATTATTGAAACATAGGCAATCCTTAAAACCTCAAAACCTCAAAACCAAGAACACATAAGAGTTTGAAAGTCACTACTTAATAGGCTTAATGAACATTATAACTGTTGTACTTAAGCTGCGACAATTGTAGTTTTATGTACAGAGAAATCTGGCATGAAAACAAAAACCCTGAATACCTCCTATAAAAAGACACACAAACAAAAACCAATCAGCTTTTTACACACTCTGGCCAATAATTTTTACAATTACCCAAAACTACTAAAATATTTAAAAGTTTACTGCTCTCACCACATGGTACAGAGGAGCTTGGCGCTGTACTACTTTTCGGATGTGTATGGGGTTTATTCAACTCTGCAGAATTGCTTATTTTGTCCTTCTTTGTCTCCAGCAGCAAGATTTGTTTCTCAAGCCCACCAGGTGGATATGTTGATTCAAGCTTGTACTTGGCAATGTATTTTATTACGGTCTTTATTGCAGTTATTTCTTTGTTTATAGCTTGCTTCTGAAAGAAGATACCACTGCTAAAGAAATCTTCATAGACATGAAAAATGAGTGAAAAAATGATAATAATAATAATAATTATAGTAATACCTGCTGCAAGCTCGATTGATCTCCTTTCTTGTATATTCTTTTCCTCGAAAACTTTAAATAGCCCTTGAGAAGGGGTGCTGGCTGAAACTTGCTCACTAAGCCACACGCATAAACATTATCAACAGCCTCAAGCAGCATCATCTTTTTTGTGAGACTTCTGATTAACTCTGTGATGAACAAAAGCCAGGTAAATCATAGACTCATAATAAAAATCCGCAGTAAGATACGTAGCTATGCAATATATTATTGGCCTTGTCCCAGCTCACCTTCCTCTGCAAAACCAAGTGCACGGCACAATCCAGGGTAAGCTTTATACTGACTAGCGATTCCCAATAGACGGAGAAGCTCTTCTCTGTCGTAGATAGAGCCTAATCTATAGGCAGCCAAAAGAAGTAAAAACCCGTACACAACAATAGGACGTTGATAAATCTGTCCCAAGTTTGATCCCCACTCCTTGGCCAGTTTCAGAGCTTCCTCTCCGACACTTTGACTGATCGGAGGGGCAATGGAAATCAACTGTTCCAGCAAAAGAATGCAGCTTTTTCTGACTTTGGCCATTGTCAGGCTCTTGTGGAACTCGGGTTGTGAGCGTAGAAAACCCGGGATCGAGTCCAACACGAGCTTAGCTGGGTCCGGGGCGTAGGTTAGTGCCTCACGGACCTCGGAGCCCCATGAATCGTGCTCTTCCACGTACTGATAGAGAAAGAGCTTCAAATTTCTTCCGTCCATTCCGCCGCAGAAAGACTGTAGGGCTTCAAAGGTGCTTGTGAACGCTGAAGCTATCTGGTTCACCAACTCCAAATCTTCCTCTAGAGACTGGTCTTTTACTTTCGGACCCCTTCTTTTTCGAGGATTTGGAGTCGCACTTGCCGGGGAGTCTGGCAAGTTATAACATTGAATCAAATAAGATTATATATATATATATACATATATAAATAATATGACCCCTAAGTGCTTAAAGTTATCACGAGTCTCATTATACGAAAAGCTTCCTATCAGTCAATGAAGATTACAAAACTTATACCCTATTTGCTTCACTGGCTAAGTTCATTAGCTTTAAAATCAAAACAAGTTTTAATTGAATTTGTGCATTTTACCTTTAAAGGTCACTTAAAAAATGCAAAAACAAACCAGAAGTCTTTATGCGAATAAAACAAGAAAAAAGAACGAACCTTCATCACAGTCTTCCTCTTGAGGATTTGGAATCGCGCTCGCTGGTGAGTCTGGCAAGTTATAGCATCGAATCAAACAGCACTTAGAAAATATAAAGAAAAGAAAAATAGTAATCTCCGAATGCCTGTATACAACTTTTATTATATGCAGATATCCATATCAATCGAAAGAAATTACAAAACTAACAGCCTATTCGCTTCATCGGCTAAAGTCATTCTCTTTCAATATCTCTCATATCAACGATCTTATTGCGGACTCAATGGAAATGAACTTGAAGATGGTAATTTCCCCCCTATAAACTCTGGATTTTAGTGAGCAATCAGTGAACTCGAGCAATGAACTATGTTTTTAGTTGGATTCAAACATTACGGTGTGTTTGATCGTCATTGATTAATGGGGAAACACTATTTACTTTAAAGATAGAATGGCCTATGCATAGTACCAAGAGAAATGACAACATTTTCGAAACCAAACATCCTATTTGCTTCATCAGCTAAAGTTCTTCACCTTCAAAACCGAGTTGTGATTGAATTCGAGTATTCTCACACTCGAAAGGCACTCAAGATATTTATTTAAACGTCAAAACAAAAAACTAATCTGTATGCAAAAGGAACATATCTCACCAAAAAGGGGGGGTGGGGGAATAAGATTACCTTGTTCATCATTATCGCCCCAACCGAAATCAGCATTCAAATCCTCGCCCGGAGACCCGAAACTCCGGCATTGAATGCACCGGAAAACGCCAAACACATCACCGCTGTCGAACTCATCCACCAAATCATAAGCACCGATCAGAAGCAGAAACCCTAAAACATCTGAAACGCCGCTCCGACCATCCAAATCCTCTTCCTTAATCCTGGCCATCCATTCACGGGAAAGCCTCGCCGCCTCGGCCCGCTCCGCAGGCCCAATACTCGGCCCAATCTCCGCCAACTGCTCCAACAGCAACACCGCGCCTTTTCTCTTCTCGGGATCCTCGCCGTACAGATCGCCGATTGCTTCGAGGACCAGCTTCCCGGGATCGCCGGAGTCCCACAGCGCTCGGCGCACGCGCTCACGGAGCGTCTCGTGCTCACTCGCCGACACGCTCAGCACAGTCAAAAGCTTTTTCGCGTCTGTAGTTCCCGGACTGGGATCGGGATCGGGATCCGGAACGGAGTGTGACCTAATTTTCGCCTCTCTGGAATCGAGCTCTCGGAGGCGTTCGTTCACTTGAGCCTCCTTAATCTCGAGCTCCTTGAGGCGGGCTTCGATGGAGATTTGGAGCGAAGCGAAGTTTCGCTCCAGGTCTCCCCATGGAAGGATCGGAAGAGGACTCTCGGAGGTGGAAGACGAAGAAGAAGAAGGTTCCCAGTCATGGCTGTGTACGGACATTTTTTCGGCCGAGTCGAAAAGAAACGGAAGTATCTTAACGAAGAAGTTTAGAATAGACTGTGTGAGAGGATTTTTAGTTGATTTTTGGTACTTTTTGATTTCCGATGAAGAATGTGTTTGGAGATTGGACGAATAAATAATAGTAAAGTACGAAGAGTCAGGACGAGAGAACAAAGGTTTGTGAATGATTCCTTTAATTAAATTGAAATTAACATTTATTATTTTGTTCCTTTCGTGTTGAATATTTGGCGCCATATCTTTTCCCAATGTTATTTCAGGGATTTCCGAAAAAAAAAAAATAATAATTTGAGTTAACAAAATATCATTTCGGTTTTATTTTTCAGAGGAATGTTCGCTGCCACAGTCCGGAATCAAGAGGTATAATATTAACATTATAATTGTGTAGTTTTTTTTTGCCACTAATAAGGTACTTATTTACCGAAATACCATTATTTTTGTTTAATTTGAGAGGATATTTTGGGTGATCATCGGCGAGATCTTGACGGCGAATAAAGCGAAGACCTTGAAGCTCAGGCACTTGAGGAGAGAGTTCGTGGTCGCCGAGTTCAAAGGGTTTGGAGTTTAATGCTTTTTTTTTTTTTTTTTCTATCGTTCGATGTGATAAGTTGTTAATTTGTGTAATTTCTCTTATTTCGATGGATACCTATGATGCTCAAGCTCTCTTTCTTATGCCACCACTCGAGTTTTGGAGCCATTTGCTTCGTTCAATTTCATGGCAGAAAAAACATAGAAATCATACTCCACAGCTGTGTTTCCAAGCTTTCAAGTTTGGCATATAAGGAAAAAAAAAAAAAAAAATCTTTTCATTTTGCTATATATGTACAGCTTTCAAGTTACAGATTTCCCGGCGAAACAGGCTCGCTGCTTTTCCAACTCAGCAATATGTTTCTCCAGATCCTCAGGCGGGTACTGAGTTTGAAGCTGGTATTTGGCGATACAGTCTATTACGCTTTTAGCGGCGGCGATTTCTCTGTCTATGGCCTGATTCTTTTCATAAAGCAAAAGTATCAGTTAAAAAAAAAATAAAAAATAAAAGCCCAAAACCTTTCATGCCATGGAAATTATTTACATGTTTCGAAGGCGACTCGAGTTTCTTTTTGCATAATGTCCTCTGGAAGTACAGGTAGTCTTTGAGGAGACGAACTGGCGGGAACTTTTCCGTCACCTCGAAGGCGTATATATGCTCGATAGCCTCGAGAAAATGGTTCTTCTGTATGAGGTTTTCGATAAGAACTGTCACGCAGATCACGAAGAATAAATAATCAGTAATGAGCTAAATTATTGGCATACGCTTAAAGGGAGTTAGATATTTGCTCGCCTGTGGCTTTATCGGCTAATCCAAGGATTTGGCACAAACGAGGGCACACTTTGTGGTGGTTCGCGGTAAGCAAAAGACCGAGAAGCTCTTCGGCCTCGTAATCCGATGCGAGCCCATAAGCCGCAACGAGACTCAGAAATCCATACGCGTTGTCCGAAGTAATGTAATTTAATCCCAGATTGAGTTTCCATTCATTTGCCATCTTCAAAGCTAGCTCTCTCACGCGGGGATTGGTTATACGCGGTGGCGATATCGTAATAAGTTGCTCTAGCAACAGGATTCGGCTGTGTTTGACTTTGGGCAACAAAAGGCTCTTGTCAAACTCCGGATGTGAACACAAGAACCCTGGCATTGCGTCCAAAACAAGCTTTGACTGATCGGGGGCGATTTTCAGAGCTTCACCGAGCTCCTTGGCCAGTGAATCGCGATCGTCCATGTGATCATACAGGAACATGCTCAAACCCTTCCCGTCCATGTTGACACATAAAGAATTCAGCTCGGGATACTGAGTTGTGGATGAACTTGGAGTCGAATTGAGTTTCTGCGTGGGCTTGCTGGAGAAAAGGCTCAAGCTTTTTCCGTATAGTATATTGGTGTATAAAGACTTTAATTTTGACCAAGGTAGTGTTGCCGACGAAGACGATTGATTTCCCATTTGTAGACCTTCCGTTGGAGATACCGTTTGATCTTTCAACTGTAAATCGTCCTCTGCCTTTATACGTTGATCGTCCGATTGTGAATCCTGCTTTCGAGGCGGTTCGAGCCCTGAATTTCCGGTTGGAGACGCTTGATTTCCCATTTGTAGATATTCCTTTGGAGATACCATTTGATTTTTCGACTGTAAGTCTTCCTTGGCCTTCGTCGCTTGATCGTCCAACTCTAAATCTTTCTTTGGAGGCGCTTGATTTCCCATTTGTAGATCTTCCTTGGGAGATGCCGTTTGATCTTTCAACTGTAAATCTTCCGTGACATTTGTCACTTGATCTTCCGACTGTAGATCTTGCTGTGAAAGCGATTTGAGCTCTGAATTTCCCTTCTGAGACGCCTTTGCTTGGGAATCCGTGGAAGTGCCTGCTATACAGAAGATAACAGAGAAGAGATAGTGGGCTTATTAAGATACCTTCATCAGCAAGGTACTATACCGAAGAAGTAAGTTCAGGGATTCCAATAACAAATTCTAAAAAGTACAATTAGATTATTATCTCATCATTTGGTATCAACTCCAACTACTCGAGGAATCGAAGACCCTAACGGCTCTCACCACATGACAGAGATGGGATTCGAAGAATACTTTTCCGACACGACTTTGGTCTTTTCACAATCCCTTTCTCGAGCTCCGAGATTTGCTTCTCAAGGTCCTCAGGTGGATAGTTTGATTCGAGTTTGTACTTGCGTATGTACCTTAGTATAGTCCTCATCACAGCTATTTCTTTGTGTATGGCCTGAATCAGGTTTGAATCTTACAAGTCTGCAACAATGAGCAACGAAAAAAAAAAACAAAAAAAAAGAGAAGAAAACTAAAGAACACCTGTTGTGAGCTTGACGAGAATCCTTTCTTCTGTATTCTGATCACCGATCCTTTCAAATAGGTCTTAAGAAGGTCTACGGGCTGGAATTTTCCGACCAGGTTATACGCATATACATTGTCTACAGCGTCGAGAAACTTACCCTTTTGGATGAGATTCTGAACTATCACTGCTTGGTAGACATGGAACCGAACAAAAACCGGAAAATATTAGTTCGTTATATTGAAATGCTCCGTTTTAAATTAGCCTTTGCGTTTTCTGAATCATCAAGAAATTTATCACTTCATGGACATTTTCGGTTCACTTTTGCATATTAGTTTCCCAAAATGACATTAAAAGATGGATGAAAAAGCTCACCTTCTAGTTTATCTTCCAAACCAAGGGCTTGGCATAAACCAGGAGAGGCTTTGAACTGGTTTGCGACCTCGAAAAGACGGAAAAGCTCGCTCATCTCGTACTTGCTTTTCAATCCGTACGCCGATAGAAACAGCAGAAACACGTGAGAGGTCACGTGGCACTGGGAGATCTGTCCCAAATTCGACCCCCACTCGTCGGCGACTTTTGAAGCGTCCTCTCTCACACTGGGGATAATCTGCGGCGACAAGATTGTTAGCTGTTCCAACAGAAGAACGCAGGTTTTCCCGACTTTGGCGACTGATAGATCCTTTTGAAACTCGGGCCGCGAGCGCACGAAACCCAGAATCGTCGCGTCTAAGACGAGTTTTGCCGGGTCCGGGGTGTGGCTAAGGGAGTCGAGAACCGCTTTGGTCCACGAGTCGTTCCCGTCCAAGTACTCGTGGAGAAACAGGTTTACGTTTTTTCCGTCCATTTCGACGCAAAAGCTCTTGAGAGCATCAAAGGTGTTTGTGAACGCCGTAACGATCTGGTTCATGAACGTCAAGTCTTTCTCAAGAGACCGGCCTGTGAGTTCTTGATGAGCTAGGCATATTAAAAACGGCGTTTAAAATTGCAATCTTTATCTGTCTAACGAGTAATGACCATACAATCACAATATTTTAACATACCTCTTCGATCTCCATCGGCAAGAGTAAGACCAAGCTCCGCGTTGGAATTCGAGTTCCGCTTTTCGACTCCCCGAAAAACACGCAACATGTCACCGGTGTCGAATTCGCTGTTTTCAAATAAATCATAAGCGCCCAAAAACAGAAGAAACCCGACCACATTCGAGACCTGACCGCCCTCGGCGCCGCCGCCGTTTTCGGTCCCGATGATCCTCGCTTTCCATTCTCGGGCCAATTTCAAAGCTTCCATTTGTAGTTCAGGTTCGGTCTTATCCCTCACCAGCCGGGCCAATTGCTCAAGCAAAATCACGCAGATTCTGGTTCCGACACTGCTTGAAAACCCGCTTTCGCGGCTACACAGCTCTTTAACGACGCCGAGGACCAACTTACCGGGCTCTTTTGACAGCTCGAGAGCTCGGTGGATGCGCTGGCACAGCTCGTCCTGATCAGCGATCGTTGACTCGCTTAGCAAAGTCAACAGCTTTTCCCAATCGTTCTTGTTGTGAGTACTACCGCGATCCAAATCAGCGATCTTCTGCTTCTTTGCCTCTAATTCTCTCTCTTTGGATTCCAGCTCTCTGAGACGCTCGTTGACTTTGATCTCCTTCATATGGAGCTCTTTCAAACGGGCTTCGATTGAGCTCTGGAGAGAAGCGAATTGACCACCCAATTCTCCCCATTGATGTGTCAGAGGATTCGCAGAGTGAACAGAAGAAGAAGAAGAAGAGCGTTGGATATTATTGCAAACGTTTTTCTTCTCCGGAGCTTTACGTTCTAGGGACATTTCTTGGCGCACGGTTTTTTTTTTTTTTTTTTTTTTTTTTTTTTTACTAGCTGGAGTGAGTTGAGTAAAGTGAAGACTTTGGATTGACTTGATTTTTCCCAATTCTCTTGAATTGCTTCAGGTG